>NC_042964.1:34270025-34564997 GCF_901001165.1 Salmo trutta
AGAGAGAGAGAGAGAGAGAGAGAGGAGAGAGAGAGAGAGAGAGCGAGAGAGAGAGAGAGAGAGGAGAGAGAGAGAGAGAGAGAGAGAGAGAGATGTCAGAGAGAGAGAGAGAGAGATGTCAGAGAGAGAGAGAGAGAGATGTCAGAGAGAGAGAGTTGTCAGAGAGAGAGGGGGGGGATTGAATTTGCAATCCTAATTGACGTTTAATTGAGAAGCTTGTTTAAATCATTAGGTCCTCTGTCAGCCGTGTTGCCATCAATCACTGCTTAAGGTGCCATATTGTTCCCTACAGATAAATCACAGCACTTAGCCTATTACCATGCTAGCATCGGCCTGTCAAACCACTCAGACTGTTGGATCTCTACAGCTCTATTAAAAAACATGCATCACATGTGGGTGATTTATGTCCTGATATGTGTGTGTGTGGGGTTGTTTATGTCCTGATATGTGTGTGTGTGTGTGTGTGTGTGTGGGTGGGTGGGTGGGTGGGTGGGTGGGTGATTTATGTCCTGATATGTGTGTGTGTGGGTGGGTGGGTGGGTGGGTGATTTATGTCCTGATATGTGTGTGTGTGTCACGACCGTCATTGTAATCATACTCAGACCAAGGCGCAGCGTACGTAGAGTTCCACATCTTTATTAAATGAAACTCACAAAAACAATAAAGAGCAACAAACACGTGAAGCTATGGCGTGCTCACAGGCACTACACATAAACAAGATCCCACAAAAACCAGTGGGGAAATGGCTGCCTAAATATGATCCCCAATCAGAGACAACGATAAACAGCTGTCTCTGATTGGAAACCATACCAGGCCAACATAGAACTAGACAACCTAGATAGGAACACCCCCCCTAGTCACACCCCGACCTAACCAAAATAGAGAATAAAAAAGGCTCTCTATGGTCAGGGCGTGGCAGTGTGGGTAATCTATGTCTTGTAAAAATATGCAGCATTGGTGTTTTTCAATGCTTGATGTTGATAAAGGTGATGTAACCTTGTCTTAAGTGGCCTCTCCTTCTCTGAGACCTGGAAGGGGAAGCGTCTCAGAGTAGGAGTCCTGCTGATCTAGGATAACATCCTCCCTGTCCATGAAATCTTATTCATTATGATCTAAAAGGCAGAACTGATCCTAGATCGGCACTCCTACTCCGAGACGACTACTTTATGAATTTGGGCCTTGAAGTAAGTCAATCCTGTCCTGTACCGTTTGCTTTGTGGTACGGATGGTTGCTTTTGCAGTGAAAAGTGCTGGTGGCAGCATTGTACTGAATACAGGTTGACCTGTTTCACTTATAAAGACATCACCTTTGATTGGTTGCTGATGACAGACCAGGTAGATTGTTTGGATGTGTCTTTTCTAAATGGACCCTCATCTCAGAGCACTGCAGGTATGAGACCCTGCTGGGTGGTGGGATAGCCGCGCCTTCGCAGAGTTAAAGGGTTACTTCAGGATTGTGATAATGAGAGTCAGATAAACCAGAGTCAGATAAACTTGTGGTTACAATTTTTTTTGCCTCTGCATGTAGTTTGAAGGAAGTCTGCATTAGTCTGCGTTAGCGCAATTGCTAGCTAGCGTTAGCGCAATGACTGGAGGTCTATGGTATCTGCTAGCATGCCGTTTATGTGTGTGCGGGTGCGTGACTGTGTGCACGTTTCTCTCTGTGTGTGTGTGCAAGTTTGTAAGAGAACAAATATCTGCCTCTACAGCCAGGCTTATTATTACACAGTCACAATGAGCCATGCAAATTCTCCCTGCCTTCCGCCTGTGTTCTCCCAGATTATTAAAGCACAGCAGAACGGGCAAACTTAGTTTAGCAGGGCTGGGGCTGCCATCGTCTGAGCTGACAGTGATTGTGATGGGGAAGGGAACGGCTGCAGTGTGTGTGAGAGAGATAGAGAGCGAGTGTGTGCATATGTATGTACTGTGTATGTACTGTACGTGTGTGCATGGGTGCATACGTGTGTATGACAGGGCTGGATCTCCTGTGTGTGACGTGGCTGGGACAGACAAGGACAGACAGACAGTAAACATGACAACTGCTGCACCTCACCCTGCCAGCCAGTCAGCTAGGGAGGGAATGAATTGTAATGACGCAATTGAAGGAAATGTAACAGCATTGTTTTCTGTAACGGCAGTAGCTCCACCCACCCTCCCCTGTAAGTCAGTAGAGGGAATGCAGAAGGTATCTAGTCCTCCATGCTTGCGCCTGAAATGGCACCCTATTCCCTATATAGTGCACTACTTTTGGGTGCACATGGGTGCACAATATAGGGAATAGGATGTACCCTGTGCAGTCTTATCTGGGGACTGAGTTGAGATGGATGCCATTTTCTTTATTAGGAGCTCAAAGGGTGATTATATGGTTGGCTGGACTGTAAGCCTGCTGCGTGTGTGTGTGTGTGTATGTGTGTGTGAGTGTAGGGTTTATGCTGTGTGCCTGGGGCTTAGTAGTGATACAGTAGCTATCTCTCCAGCTTGTCTAGTCAAAGCCAGGATAGGATTCTGATTGAGTCTGATGGCTCAGCACCCGTCCCCAGTGTTTCCTTACTGGCCTGGGTTATGTCAGAGGACTGCTTCTTTATGTTATAAGCTCAAGGCACTGGGAGCTCTCTCCGATAGGATAAACTCACAGAGCCTATTTGGGATAAACTGAGTCAGTTCCTCTGTAGTCAGTGCTTACACCTGGTGGGATTACCCAGTGATGGACTGGATGGCTCCGGACCTTGGGGGGGAAGCAGTACTTCTGATTTGAGTGGCTTTTAACTATTGGGGCTGATTTCTATGATGGCTCCAGCGGGCCCACAAAGTCCTTCTTAGTCGTTTGGTCTCTTGGGAAGTCAGTATCTCTTTACTGTAGCTCGGACCGTATCCTTCATAGGGAATAACCAGGTGTGTGTTTGTGTGTGTCTGTCCTGCTCCTGCTAATGCATCACCTTCACGTGAGACTTGCCTGCTGTGTGGAAGCCGCTATAAAACTGAATTGGATTTCCTTCTCCTGAGCCTATTAATTCTACACAGACACGCTTATTGATTGAAGACTCTTCTTAATTCACCTAGCCCGGGCATGTTTTTTTTATTTATAATCTTTTCTGCTTTTTTTTTCCCAGAAGGCTTGTACTGAGGAAAAAGCTGAGTTATAAGCTGAAAGAATTCAATAGAAATGAGTTGCTTCGGAAAATCCACCCTTTTTCCATTTTCTGTTGCAGTTCCAGTTTAATAACTTTGATGAAAACGGTAGAAAGGCATCATAATCAATTAGTGATTTTCATGTTTATGGATGAAGGAGTTTGTGCTTTCACCTCTTTATTAGCTAATTATGTTAATGATGCTATCAGTTACATAAGCACATATTCAACTGCATTAGAAAGAAAGTGTGTGTGTGTGTGTGTGTGTGTGTGTGTCACTGTGTGTATGCTCAACTGAATAAAACAGCATCATCAGTACCGACAGATGTTTGTGTTTGTGCAGGAAAAGTGGGACAAAGGTCAGTGTTTTTTCTCTCACAGAAATGCCATTATAATGTAATGTTATACATTTTGCATCTTTGACAAACAGACACTTGGATGTTTTTCTTCCACAGTGTAGCTCTGGATAAGAGCGTCTGCTAAATGACTAAAATGTAAAATGTAGCTAACTGTCCATCTCTCTCTCTCCCAGGTCTGGAGAAGGTTGGTCGGGACTCGAGCTACGAGCAGGAGGGGAAGGTGCAGTTTGTGATGGATGCTGTGTACGCTATGGCCCACGCCCTGCACCGGATGCACCGGGAACTCTGCCATGGATACCCAGGCCTGTGCCCAAAGATGGCCAACATCGACGGCAAGGAACTACTCAGCCATATCAGAGCTGTCAACTTTAATGGTAAGTAGAGCACGGACGCGCACACACACACACACACGTACTGTACACTCACACACACTGCTCAGCCACATCCTCAACATCAACTTCAACTTCGAGTCACACACACACCACTCCCTCATCATACCCACCGTATCCATGCTTCCTTTCGCTTTCTCCCCACTCCTTATCAGAGGACATCTTGAACATGCGTTAAAACCTCTTGACGGTCGCCTAGGATGGGGGCGCTACAGCGATTTAAAAAAAAAAATACGTGCCCATTTTAAACGGCCTCCTACTCAAACTCAGAAGCTAGGATATGCATATAATTAATAGATGTGGATAGAAAACACCCTAAAGTTTCTAAAACTGTTTGAATGGTGTCTGTGAGTATAACAGAACTCATATGGCAGTCAAAACCCCGAGACAGTTTCTAACAGGATGTGGAAATCTGATTTGCGGATTTTGCCTATAAATCACACCGTGAGTTAGGATTCATTGAGCACTTCCTGTGGCTTCCACTAGATGTCCCCAGTCTTTACAAAGTGGTTTGAGTCTTCTACTGTGAAAACTGACCGAATGAGAGGCTGTTGATCTTGGTCACATAGGGAGGGCCATCACCATTATGATGCGGGTGCCCCTGGCTACCCTCCCCTTTCGAAACGTTTTGAAAGACAATGCAACCGTCCCCATGGAATATTATTGAAGCTCTGGTTGAAAAAGGCCCTAAAGATTTATGTTATACAACGTTTGACATGTTTGAACGAACTTAAATATTTATTTTTTGGGGCTTTCGTGAGGAGAAGTCCCACGCACGACGGAACATTTTGAGGTGCCTTCGGAACGCGCTAACAAGAAGAAGCTATCGGGACATAAATTATGAACTTTTTCGAACAAAACTACATTTGTTGGGGACCTGGGATTCCTGGAAGTGCCTTCTGATGAAGATAATCAAAGGTAAGGGAATATTTACAATAATATACAAGAGTAGATTTGATATTCGATTGTTCCAAGATGGCGCTGACCTGTATTGCTAGCCTATTTTTCTGAGTATAGCATCCCCTTTTATTGCAAAGTGTGATTTCCCAGTAAAGTTTTTTTAAAATCTGGCAATGCAGGTGCTTTCACGAGATATTCATCTATAATTCTTTGAATGACAATATTACATTTTAAAAATGTTTTCGAATAGTAATTTAGTAAATTGTAGCACTGGTTCACCGGATGCATTTGAGGGAAAATAGTTTCTCAACGTCACATGCCGATGTAAAATGCTGTTTTTATATATAAATATGAACTTTATCGAACAAAAGAAGGCATGTATTGTGTAACATGATGTCCTAGGAGTGTCATCTGATGAAGATTGTCAAAGGTTAGTGCTGCATTTAGCTGTTCTTTTGGTTATTTGTGATGCATGTGGTTAGTCGGAAAATGGCTATGTGAATACTTTGACGATATACTCCTCTAACATTATCTAATGTTTTGCTTTTGCTGTAAAGCCTTTTTGAAATTGGACAACGTGGTTCGATTCAGAAGAGGTGTATCTATAAAACGATATAAAATAGTCCTATATTTGAAAAATAAAATGACATTTTTCTATTGTTCGGTTATGAATATGGCGAAATGATTGTACGCTGGACGTTGATCCCGCATACGGGACGGAGAACATCAAGAGGATTTAAGCTTTGATTACAGGGGTACTGTAGTTCATGAAGTAGTTAGTGAAATGATTTACTTTTTGCCCCATTTTGTTTTCCCCTGGTGTCCTCTATGAGCCATGATCCATCCTCTCTGAGAGCACTCCTCCCACAGAGTGCGTAGGGTTACACATGCTATTCCTTCTCAGTGATAGTTCCCTTTACTGGCTCTCGCGGAAATAGTTAATACTACTACTACTAATACTACTGCTCTCTTCATATTTCTCTACTAATTATCTTGACTTATCCTGCTTCCTCTACCTGCTAATGGCATACGACATGAATCTGTTCTCTACCTTATTATGTGCACATCATTTTCTATATAGTGCGTTCGGAAAGTATTCGGACCCCATTTTGTTGCGTTACGGCATTATTCTAAAATTGATTAAATCGTTTTTTTTCCCCCTCATCAATCGACACACAATACCCCATAATGACAAAGCAAAAACAGGTTTGTAGACATTTTGCAAATGTATTACAAATAAAAAGCTGAAATATCATATTTACATTAGTATTCAGACCCTTTGTTAAAGTACCTTTGGCAGCGTTTACAGCCTCAAGTCTTCTTGGGTATGACGCTACAAGCTTGGCACACCAGTATTTGTGGAGTTTCTCCCATTCTTCTCTGCAGATCATCTCAAGCTCTGTCAGGTTGGATGGGGAGCGTCGCTGCACAGCTATTTTCAGGTCTCTCCAGAGATGTTCGCTCGGATTCAAACTCTGGCTGGGCCACTCAAGGACCTTCAGAGACTTATCCCGAAGACACTCCTGCGTTGTCTTGGTTGTGTGCTTAGGGTTGTAGTCCTGTTGGAAGGTGGACCTTCACCCCAGTCTGAGGTCCTGAGCACTGTGGAGCAGGTTTTCATCAAGGATTTCTCTGTACTTTGCTCTGTTAATCTTTCCCTCAATCCTTATGAGTCTCTCAGTCCATGCTGCTGCCACCACCATGCTTCACCGTAGGGATGGTGCCTGGTTTCCTCCAGACATAACACTTGGCATGCAGGCCAAATAGTTCAATCTTGGTTTCATCAGACCAGAGAATCTTGTTTTTCATGGTCTGAGTCTTTTAGGTGCCTTTTGGCAAATTCCATGTGGGCTGTCATGTGCCTTTTACTGAGGAGTGGCTTCCGTCACGCCACACTACCATAAAGGCCTGATAGGTGGAGAGCTGCAGAAATGGTTGTCCTTCTGGAAGGTTCTCCCATCTCCACAGAGGAACTCTGGAGCTCTGTCAGAGTGACCATCGGGTTCTGGGTCACCTCCCTGCCCATGGCCCTTGTCCCCCGATTGCTCAATTTGGCCAAGCGGCCAGCTCTAGGAAGAGTCTTGGTGGTTCTAACCTTCTTCCATTTAAGAATGATGGAGGCTACTGTGTTCTTGCCGACCTTCAATGCTGCACAAAGTTTTTTGTACCCTTCCCCATATCTATGCCTCGACACAATCCCGTCCCAGATCTCTACGGACAATTCCTTCGACCTCATGACTTGCTTTTTTCTCTGACATGCACTGTCAACTGTGGAACCTTATATAGACAGGTGTGTGCCTTTCCAAATTATGTCCAATCAATTGAATTTACTACAGGTGGACTCCAATCAAGTTGTAGAAACATCTCAAGGATGATCAATTTAAACAGGATGCCCCTGAGCTCCATTTCTAGTCTCATAGCAAAGGGTTTGAATACTACTTACTTAAATAAGGTATTTCAGTTTTACATTTTTTCAATACATTCTATTTTTTCCCCCTTTTTTTGCTTTGTCATCATGGGTTATTGTGTGTAGATTGATGAGGAAAATGTTTAATTTAATACATTTTTTAATAAGTCTGTACTTAACAAAATGTGGAAAAAGTTAAGGGGTCTGAATACTTTCCGAATGCACTGTATGTTATGTAGTTCAGCTTTTTAACTAGTGGTGCCATTGGGTATCCATCCACTTCTCCTAACATAGTTTACAGCGCTTTGTGCTTGCTGCAGAAGGTAAACAAGTTGGAGCTTGACTTGAGACTCAAGTAATGCTTTAAACTTGTCTTTATGAGCACTGTGCTTATTTGACTGTTTTGTCCTTCTCGGCCCCCGAAGAGCATAAGTAGGCGAAAACAATTGATACATCTCCAACTAAATAACATTAGTTATTTGAATATGCATTTGAATATGCATTTTCTGCTTCTTTTGGTTACAGTATGGCATTATTTGTTTATCTCGCCACCTGTTCATTTGTTATGTTTCCATTCAACTCTTGTGATTTGCAAAAGTGCGTTGATCAATCTAAAATGAATAATTAGCCCACAAGGCAGTTTTAAGACTGTAAGAGCATTAGGTCAAAAATGTTTTCATACAGTGGCAGTGTCGTCCACTCACAAACACTGAACAAAACTTTACACTCCAGTGGCTTAAGCAAAATCCAAATGGCAAAGATTGAATACAAATGGAATATTGTAAATACTGTAGCATACATAGCTATACCGAACAAAAATATAAACGCAACATGTAAAGTGTTGGTCGCATGTTTCATGAGCAGAAATAAAAGATACCTGGAATTTTCCATAAGCATAAAAAACATATTTCTCTCAAATTTTGTGCACAAATGTGTTTACATCCCTGTTAGTGAGCATTTATCCTTTGCCAAGGTAATCAATCCACCTGACAGGTGTGCATGTCAAGAAGCTGATTAAACAGCATGATCATTATACAGGTGCACCTTGTGCTGGGGACAATAAAAGTCAACTCTAAAATGTGCAGTTTTGTCACACAACACAATGCCACAGATATCTCAAGTTTTGAGGAAGCATGCAATTGGCATGCTGACTACAAGAATGTCCAACAGAGCTGTTGCCAGAGAACTGAATGTTAATTTCTCTACCATAAGCCGCTTCCAAAGTCATTTTAGAGAATTTGGCAGTACGTCCAATCGGACTCACAACCGCAGACCACGTGTAACCACGCCACATCCGGCTTCTTCACGTGCGGTATTATCTGAGGCCAGCTACCCGGACAGCTGATGAAACTGAGTATTTCTGTCTGTAATAAAACTCTTTTGTGTGGAAAAAACGAATTCTGAATGGCTGGGCCAGCTCCCCAGTGGGTGGGCCTGGCTCCCAAGTGGGTGCCCTCGCAAGCCTACTCATGGCTGCGCCCCTGCCCAGTCATGTGTAATCCATAGATTAGGGCCTAATGAGTTTATTTCAATTGACTGATTTCTTCATACAGTATCAACTGTAACTCAGTAAAATCGTTGACATTGTTGCATGTTGGGCTTATATATTTTTTTCAGCATAGTACAGCACCTGCAACTTCTCGCTGAGGGTTTGGATCTCTTGGCAGTGATAGTTAAGATATTGAGCTGATAACACAAGGTTGCTGGTTCAAGTCCTACTATGGCCATTCTAGCCCCGATGAATACTAAAGCCACTGGTAACATAATACTTCACCACCATTTTAGACAGTAACCTCCCTTAATAGAGCTAAATGTCACTGCCCACTTGACTGAGATGAATGTAGAAGGGCACGGAGCAGAGAGCAGGCCTGACAAACTGCACTTTACCAGACTACTTACTAGAGATCAGTAAATCTTCTCTCTATTGACTGCTGCTGGTTTTTCAATGCCGAGAGGCACAAGATGAATTGCCGTAGGGCTGTTGATGTTGTTACATCTAGTATCTCGTCTTCAACAAGCCCGGGGATACTCGACGGGATGCTTTCAAGCTAACTACACAGAGAAGCAGCATGTTGTGTTGGTATCGATTTCTGCCCCTCTGGAGTTCAACAGGAGGTTAATAGTAATGATACCAGAGGAGGGAATGTGTTTTCTGCTGGGGACTGATCATGTTGCAGACTTGTGTTGTTCAGCTACAGCCTCTTATAGCACATCATGTCTGGCCTACAGTAGCAAGTTTAGGGCTGTTATTGGATAATGTTACATATGTGTGTGTGTGTGTGTGTGTGTGTGTGTGTGTGTGTGTGTGTGTTCGTGAGCGAGCGAGCGAGAGATGGAAAGATGAGAGACTTTAAGTCAGTTGTACGTCAGCAGAGCGCACTTCTATTCAAATCAAGTGAAATCTTATTTGTCGTCACATGCGCCGAATACAACAGTGAATTCACATGCGCCGAATTCCCCTTACAGTGAAATGCTGAATACAACAGGTGTAGACCTCACATGAAATGCTGACTTACAAGCCCTTAACCAACAATGCAGTTAAAAATAATAATAAATACCTTGTAAAAAATATTATTAAAGAGCAGCAGTAAAATAACAGTGGCGAGGCTATATACGGGGTGTACCGGTACAGAGTCAATGTGCGGGGGCACCGGTTAGTCAAGGTAATTGAGGTAATATGTACATGTAGGTAGAGTTATTAAAGTGACTATGCATAGATAATAACAGAGAGTAGCAGCAGCTTAGAAGGGGGGGGGCAAATAGTCTGGGTAGCCATTTGATTAGATGTTCAGGAGTCTTATGCCTTGGTGGTAGAATCTGTTTAGAAGCCTCTTGGACCAAGACTTGGCGCACCGGTACCGCTTGCCGTTCGGTAGCAGAGAGAACAGTCTATGACTAGGGTCATATTCCTTGTTGTAGTTTAGTATGCAGCTCATCTGCACCCGTTAGGAGGGCATTGAGTCGGACCATCCACAGTGCCCTTGACATGGAGGGGGGGCCAGGGATCCATACCAATCAAATGCAACTTAGAGGAGCTGTGCTGATCCGATAGGCCACAATCCCCTTCCTTACCGAAACAGGCGGAAAATCAATCCAGCGAGAGGAAGAGCCCTAATTCAGTAGTGAGGTTTCAGAACAATCTAGGGAAAACACACACCAGGCGTGGAGATATCTCATGCACACACACACACACACACACACACACACACACACACACACACACACACACACACACACACACACACACACACACACACACACACACACACACACACACACACACACACACACACACGCCGGTGCACTTATTAATGATCCTTCCCCACCGAACCCTGCCAGAAGATCTAACCTTTCTCAGCAGCATGAGATTGGACACTTGGATGACCCCTCCACTGACCCCCAGTGTGTGTGTATATCCCTCCTTCCCTCCAGTGTTCAGGTGTTATCGATGTGCTCTCTGACTCCGACAGAAACTCATGCTGATGAAGAGAGCACCTTCCTGCTCACACACTTCCTAGCTCTATCCCTCCCTTTCTTTCCCTCCCTCCTTCTCTCTGCCCCACTCCCCACTCCCTCTCTCCTTTATCTTCTCATTATCTCTCATTCTCCCTCTCTTTTCTCTCTCCTTTTTCCCCCTACTTCTCTCCATCTGTCTCTCCCTCCCTCCATCTCTCCACTTCTCCCCTCTCCCTACCTATCTCTCTTGTTTTCCCTCTCATACACACACCCAGACACACATGCACACCCAGATGGTGGTGCATTGCAGATCCAGGGGAACGAAGACAATAAGGAACAGTGCCTGTAGCAGCAATCACACGCTACACCATGCAGACTGCATCTGATACCGGTTCGCCTGTTCTGTTCAGCTTGAGTCTCTACACCCTCTATTGTCTCCACAGTCATCTAAAGGACATTCTGGTTCTGTCCCAAATGGCATCCTATTCCCTATATAGTGCGCTCCCTATAAAGTAGTGCACCATTAAGGGAATAGGGTGTCATTTGGGACGTGCGCTTTGTCACATGTCGGGCACTTACTTATTAATAAGCAGCCGACTTCAGACGTTGTGTTATCACTTGATTCTATCTAGAGGCCGTTGGATGAGTTTGCATAGTTTTATTCATACGTGTAGGCATGCTGTGGATATTTCCTTTTTTCTTAGACCAAAAAGGTGATACTTCAGATTTGGGTCAATGATAATGATGTTTTCCCTGTTGTGTAGCTCTTTTCTGTTTCTCTCACCTTTTTTTGTCCTGGTCCATCATCAGTCATCACCATGGAGGGATTGACTCAGAACGCAAGCAAGATATCAAACAGACTAGTGTCTCTTTCATCATCTCAACTCCGAGTCCCCCTCTTATCTAGAACATCCTGTTCTGTTGTTGCCTACCAACAACATCCCCTCTAGTACTGTAAGTCATTGTGACAACGCTCTGTAAAGTAACACATTTAGGGACCTATTATTGGCCGAGAAAATCTCATTTCAGTTGCTGTCGGGCTATTGTGACTCAGTTTTCAATGAGCAGCTGAAGTAAATGTAGACAAATAGCCACAACAAGTCTTTGTACACTTTGTAGGACAGATATCAAAAGACATCTTTATGTCTTAATCGGTCTCTCATATGAAGGAAGTAACGTACAGATGCAGCTTCTGAGGACCAGTGTGTCCCACCACTTCTGCTCTGATGAATATGATAGTCTAGGGCTACGTCCCAAATGGCACAATATAGTGCACAGGCCCTGGTCAAAAGTAGTGCACTATATAGGGAATAGGGTTCCATTTGGGACGCACCCTAGTGGTCCAGTTTATACACTGCCTGTAGAGTGTGTTACAGGAACTAGGTCTGTTACTAGGTCTGCTCCTGGACAGGGACAATTTTGTCACGTAAAAAGTGATGCACCAGCCCTAACGCCAGGTTCAGCAACTTACCTGTCTTGTAACCAAGACTAAGGAGATGATTGTGGACTACAGGAAAAGGAGAACCGACCACAGCCCCCATTCTCATCGACGGGGCTGTGGTGGAGCAGGTTGAGAGCTTCAAGTTCCTTGGTGTCCACATCACCAACAAACTAACATGGTCCAAACACACCAAGACAGTCGTGAAGAGGGCACGACAAAGCCTATTCCCCCTCCAGGAAGCTAAAAAGATTTGACATGGGTCCTCAGATCATCAAAAGGTTCTACAGCTGCAACATCGAGAGCATCCTGACTGGTTGCATCACTGCCTGGTACGGCAATTGCTCGGGCCTCCGACCGCAAGGCACTACAGAGGGTAGTGCGTACGGCCCAGCACTTCACTGGGGCTAAGCTGCCTGCCATCCAGGACCTCTCCACCAGGTGGTGTCCGAGGAAGGCCCTAAAAATTGTCAAAGACCCCCGCCACCCCAGTCATAGACTGTTCTCTCTACTACCGCAGGGCAAGCTGTACAAAAAGGCTTCTCAACAGTTTTTACCACCAAGCCATAAGACATCTGAACAGGTCATCAAATGGCTACCCGGACTATTTGCATTGTGTTCCACACCCAACCCCTCTTTTACGCTGCTGCTACTCTCTGTTTATCATATATACATAGTCACTTTAACTATACATTCATGTACATACTACCTCAATTGGCCCGACCAACTAGTGCCCCCGCACATTGGCTAACCGGGCTATCTGCATTGTGTCCCACCACCCGCCAACCCCTCTTTTACGCTACAGCTACTCTCTTATCATATATGCATAGTCACTTTAACCATATCTACATGTACGTACTACCTCAATCAGCCCGACTAACCAGTGCCTGTATATAGCTTCACTACTGTTATAGCCTCTCTACTGTTGTTTTTTACTATTGTTTTTATTTATTTACCTACCTATTGTTCACCTAATACCTTTTTTTGCACAGTTGGTTAGAGCCTGTAAGTTAGCATTTCACTGTAAGATCTACACCTGTTTTATTCGGCGCACGTGACAAATAAACGTTGATTTGATATACTGTATCAGCTCACTTGCGCACCGATGGACAGGATGGAAATATTTGAGGGTTGTCCTTAAAAACATGCTAATTTCAGGCAGCACCGATGGGGATATTTAAGACCAACCAAAAGCTGGTTTTAGCGTTTTTGGCACAAATTTTGACAGCGGAAACGCAGCCTATCCAGCCGTAACGCAACCTACCCATATGCGCATGGAACAAGAGTAGCCTAATGTGCTATTGGTACCTGAATACTTCGTATTTAGAAACATACATTCCTCCCCCACACACACATTTTTTTTTTATTTGATGAAAAACCAATCATAGCCTCCCCTTCTCTCAATTAAGGATTTTTCTGTCTGCCCGATGCAATCGCGAAGTAGTCAAGACTGTCGATAAAATACAGGTCCCATTTCGGACGTGCGTAAAAGCCCCCTCCACGACGTAGGCTACTTATCCATGTCCATCATGAAACCAGAGATGAGAACCTCTGTGAATACCGGTGAACCTTGTCATTTAGAACTTATCTCTAACCTGTTAAAATGGCATATTTTCCGTTTCGGATGTTTAAAAACCCAAGCCCTCCCTTAGGCCTACTGCAACGAAGGCTGGTTCAACAGCAGTGAGTGTCTTTTTTTATCCTGCCGAGTTTATGGCCTCGTTACATTTACATGTACTCATTGTTGAAATGATGGTGCCTGTAAGTGTGACATAGCCTATTTAAAACAGCCTGTTGTTTCGTTGTATTATTCGTTCTCTTTTTAAGCCTCATCAATAATGAATTGAATCTTGCTTATTGACAGTGATTTGGCATGCCCATACTCAGTCATAATGCTATTGACAGTAGGCCTAGCTCCTATATCAGTGTGAATGCTATTGAAGATATCCAATTAGAACAATGAGGACTGCAAATAGGTTCAAGTTAACGTATTTAGCAAAGACGGGTCTACATTTTAACTGACTGACATTGGAATTGGAGTTGATTCCAAGGCAATAGATAAAAGACTGTAAATACACAACTTGAAGTAACCACATATTTCGCCACAGAGCACATTCTGTTTGGCCATTGGGGGGCCAAGCCTCGACACACCCACAGCTCGTTTATTCATCAAAAACCATCCCTTTCGAGCCAACGCCAGCAAGCGCGCCGGTAATTGTGATGGTGAAAAATAGCACAAATATTTCGGACACATCCCTGAGCCTATGGCGTTATCACCTGCGCTTAGATGTACCATTGCATTAGGTTTGTTAAAACAGAGCCCAGAGTGGTGTGACATGACGCATAGTGCCTCCCACAACCCTGGTCACCTCCATTGTCCTGTATGAATCCTCGGGCGGTCTAATGAATAGCTTGATAAGGTCTTCACTCTTCACCATCACTGTTCATCTCTTCCCTTTTTTTATTCCTGAAAATATTTCCAAGGTCCCCTCCTTTTCAGTCTTATGAGACACCCTAATTGTAGTTCCGTGTGTGGGAAGGAAGGAATAAAAACGCCTTACAGCCTGTACTTTCACTTTCGCACTTTGACAGAATACATTCAACTAAAACTGCAAAACCTTTTATAAAATATATGTTTTTTTTTAGACAATGGAACCTTTCAGAAAATCTCCCAAAAATCTCCAAAGGGATGGATGGAAATGTGTTATTGCTTTCTCCTCCGCGCTTCCTTGTTATCCGTCAAATGAGTCATAGTGATACAAGCAGAGAGCTTTCATCCGTGTTCAGTTGAACATCAAGCCAATATCATCTCTATTGTTCCCAGCTATGTCTGTCTGTAGAGCGTGGTTGAATGGCATTGATGTGTTCTTATGATCCTTCATTAACTACCCTGTCCCCTGACAGTGTGGAGTGAGAATCCACCGGTTTAGCGAGGAAAGAAAACGTACACAAAGGACTGCTACACTTCTACTTTAGAACACTGAGGATGTAGACTGTATTGATCCAACTACTAACCCTCGTGGTAGTGCTACGGTCACTGGAACTGAACATGCGGTGTAGTGTGTCTCAATCTTAGCATCCTGTATAACAACATTTTATCCTCGTCCACAAAGCACCGGACGAAGGACAAAGAAGTCGGTCAGAGAAAGAGAACAATATCCAGTCACTTTTTCCTACTCTACCAAAAAGTTATTTATTGAGCTAGTGCCAGCTTCTATATTTCGACCATACTGGGGTCTTGGTCGGGGCCACCCTACACGAGGCTCTCCATTACCCTTCTATGGAGAGGGCAGAAGAGCCAAAACAAATGGGCCCTTAGCCGGGGAGTCAGTATGTGAGTGTGTGTGAGAGAGAGAGAACTAAAGTCTCCTGTTCCTTCTCTGTGCTTTGTCCCCGTATTACCAGTATTACACAACATCAAACTGTGGATGAGCCACCGGATGGCTGGACAGGGGAGACGGATGAGACTTAACTGGAAGGTTGCGTCATTTGCTGCTGCCGCTCGCAGAAAGGATGCGCCAGTACCTCTCTGTGTGTGTCCGTGTGTGTGCGCAGTCTACCGCCGTCCCCACTCTCAACGTTAAAAGAGCAATCAATACCTGAAGATAAGTTCAATAAGCCGGAAATCTCAGACAGCTGTTTCGGCGACTTAAGACATCTCTCTCTGTCTGCCGCATGCCTGCCAGGCCGCCAAACACTGAAACGTTCCTCAGCCCAGGTGACCAGAAGCTATCATATAGCCATTGGAGGATTAATAGAACGTTAAGCCTTGCGGTGATTGTACATGCATCATTTTATTCACTCTAATGCAGGTTAAAATGCTGGCATTAGACTAACTGACAACACCAGGTTTATGGACCTGCACATCTCTCTCTCCTCTGCCACAGTAACACCATAATGAAATCCATTAGGCCTTAGTGGAGACAAAGGAGTTTTTGAGGGAGTTTATCTGTCTGCCGTGTTGCTTTGTTGAGAAATTGCATTGCCTCAATAGCCTATGAGAGTTGTGTTGTGTGTGTGTGTGTGTGTGTCTGCTAAAGTCGGTGAACAGAGGAGGTATATCTGCTATGGCAGCTGGTCTCTCTAGCCTCCTGGATACATGCTGCTGCCTTCTCTCTTTCATTATGCACACTAACAATGCTCCCTCCCTCCCTCCCTCCCTCCCTCCCTCCCTACTCCTCTTTCTTTCCCTCTCTCTCTTTCTCTCTCTCTCCCTCTCTTTTGCTCCCCCCTTCCCTTCCCCCTCCTGTCTTTCTCCCTCCCTCCCTACTCCTCTTTCTTTCCCTCCCTCCCTCCCTCCCTCCCTCCCTCCCTACTCCTCTTTCTTTCCCTCTCTCTCTTTCTCTCTCTCTCCCTCTCTTTTGCTCCCCCCCTTCCCTTCCCCCCTCCTGTCTTTCTCCCTCCCTCCCTACTCCTCTTTCTTTCCCTCCCTCCCTCCCTCCCTCCCTCCCTCCCTCCCTCCCTCCCTCCCTCCCTTGCTGTGCTCTGTTCTGAGGAAGATAAAGTATTTTGATTATTTTGAGAGGAAAGAGAGGACGAGGAGAAGTCAACAGGAACGGGAGGCTTTTGTCAAGATCAGACTGAGGGCCACTTAGTTTGGAGCCCCTCCAAAAAAAAGGTGTTTTCTTCAGCGACACTGTCTCATAACTCAGTGATGAAATGTCTTCCCTTGGCCTAATGATAGTAGGGCTTAGAGAAGCAGTGGGAAGGAGGGTATTAGAGGTTTGGATGGTTTTGAAACTTGTCTGAACCGCTAATGACCAACTAGGACAATCATTTTTTTTAAAAGAACGGCGAATTATTAAATCTCAGACCAACTGGCAAATCTAAAGTACCCAAAGCATTCAGAGATCATGGGGCCAAAACATCTTCGGTTGACATGAGGACTCTTGATGTTGAGTTTAGGAAAAAAATAAAAACACCATCTTTTCATTACATCCATTATTTCATTAGCCAACTCACCCGCCCACCTCTAAGCTCCAATGGCTACACAGCCTCTGCTCCCTTCCACTGTGAAACACAACAAAAGGCTGGCTCTGGCTTCTACTTCCACATCCTGATAAACTATGTGTCACAGCTTTCTGGCAGTTTAATAATCATTATAATCAGCTGCCTTGTTGAGCCAAGAAGCACTAATCTCATTATAAACCCTGTGGATATTGTCCCTCTCCATATTAACTGCATGGAACTGCTACCCACATGACGACTGCAGGGTGGATGGAGGGTTAGGGTACAGCGAAGAAAGGCTCCTGTATGCCAGAAGCATGTAAGTAATGGATCGTGATCAAGTGAATTATTAGGCTAACGCGGATGTTTTATAGGAGAGAAGAGGTAGGGGGGGGGTGGATGGGAGGGAGAGAGAGAGAGGGCGATAAAGAGATACATGTGAAGACGAGATAAAGACAGGGAGAGAGCTGTGAGATAAAAAAGAGAGATAAAGAACAAGAGAGAATGAGGGATGAGGGAGGATCAACAGTAAATGTTTAGGAGGAGGTGGGAGTTGAGTTATTATTATCGCACAGATGTCGAGTTTCCTCATCTGCCAGGTAAAGCCTCCCCAGAGGTAACCGTTTAGTGTGGGATAGACGGGTGGAGGAAAAATGGAGAGAAGGATGGAGAGAAGACATGTCCTCATTTCTGGGGGCCTGTGTGTGTGCCCGCTTTAGTGCGTTAATGCGTTTGTGTGTGTGTGTGCGTTCCCGCGTGCGTGTACCTACGTGCATGTGTGTGTGTTGTCTCCCCCATTAGCAGTGTAGATGTATGGCCCACACTGCTGGGCGCTGGCAGCCATTCCACTCAGCCACTCCCTCTCCTCCTCCCAGCTCCTTCCTCCACGTTATGTTTTATTCATCTGGGTTGCAGGGTGGTTTCTACATCAGGTCTATCACAACACTCCCTGTTCTCTGTTTCTGTCACGTTTGGGAGTGGGGAGACTTTTGAAGCCTGCAACGGTCATTCAGCCACAACGCTCTCTCCTTTCCTGTACTCTCCCCCATCAGAGATTTTACCCAGCCTAAAACTCTCTCTCTCTCTCTCTCTCTCTCTCTCTCTCTGGGATCCACAGGGAAGAGCTGTTGGCAGGGTATGCCGTGTTTATCTCAGATTAGGAGGATGTTGCCTGTAGATACTGATCTCTCTCCCCTTAATGGTTTAGGTTAGGATTAGGGGAGAGTAAGCGGATCCTAAACCTGTGCCTTGTAACTGTATCTTCAGAGGTTTGTCTCCCTGCCTTTTAGTAGGAGTATAACTTACCTAGAATCCATTCTCTCTACCCACAAACTGCACGGCAGAAAGCCAACCTCATCTCAGACCAAACATAAGCCCTAGTGTCTGAATGGAGGAGATCAGGTTCAAACAACAGTCTTCGATCTGAAATACCCAACTCCCTTCATCAGCTCTTGGTCTCATCTCACCATTGCACACCACTAGCTGAAGACCTGTGTGTCGATTAAAGGGCCTCTAACCCCATTCTCCTTTGGGGGGTGATAGGGTGCATGTGTCTGGTCATGTGAGATGTACTGAAAAGAACAATGAGGGTTTAGGTCGATGAACAGACTTTGTGGTGCTGGTAGGCTCGTCCAATTCAATGGTTGTTAGGGCTACCCACTGAGGGGTGAGTTTGAGGTTTGTCGTGTTTGTGTGTGTGTGTATGTTGTGGTAAAGAAGGTTAAATGTGGTTGCTTACACTGACACAGTAAATGTCATGGCTAACGATGCAGAATAGTGTGAAATGTAAATGTCTATCTCCATGTTGGAACCATGCTTCACTGAATTGTACTGCTGTGCTTGAATTGCCTTTATAAGGGACATACTGAACAGTTATATTAGTCAGCTTGCTTGTATCCAGTAATTGTCATCAGGAGTAGCTAATACGGCTTGGGACAGGCTGTTTCCGGAGATGACGTGAGTGTGAAGATGTGTTGGTGTGTGTCTATGCGCATTTGCGTGCATTTAAGTGTGTGGGTGTGTGTGTCTGTGCATGTGTGGGTGTACGTTTGTGCATGCGTGCGTGTGCAACTTGCATCAGTCGTGTCTGCAGAATCGGCCTCATTGGTTGGGCAGGGAACAGTGAGCAGTATTGGGACGTATATTAACCCCAATTTGACAGGCAGAAATCATTTCCTGAGGCTGTGCCATGATTCATTTCCACACTGATGAGATGGAGTCCGCTCCCATTTGCAATGCATGTTGCCCCCGCTGTGCAAAGCGATGGATGCACGGAGAAGAGGGGAGAAGAGAAAGAGAAGAAGACGAGAAGAAGTTGTGCCCACTCACTGATGGTATCAGTGTTCTGCTTCCCTGCAGCATCAACCAGAGGGCTATCTTACTGGACTCACGTGTGTGTGTGTGTGTGTGTGTGTGTGTGTGTGTGGGGGGGGGGGGGGGGTGTTACTGCAGCTGCATATCACATAGCACCCTTCTCCCTACGCAGTGCACTACTTTGGACCAAAGCCAAATGACGCCCTGTGTAGTCCTGATTTTATAGGGAGCTGTGTTGCAGTACAAGCCATTACAACTTTTAGCCTGGGTGCCAGATTTTTAACTTGTTTTTGTTGAATTTTCTTGTCAGAAATTCTGTCAAAGACAAAAACTAGACAAATGAGTCAACAACCAGTCTGGACAATTCTTTCTCTGTACTAATGATGTAAGGCAGGAGGAGACAGACGAACAGACAGGCAGACATGGGCGAACGGCGGCGTCTAGTGTCTTTGAGTTGTGGCAGGCGGGTGTGTGTGTGTGTGTGTGTGTCTGTGTGTGTGTGTGTGTGTGTGTGTGTTTGTGTCTGTGTGTGTGTGTGTGTCTGTGTGTGTGTGTGTGTGTGTGTGTGTAGCGTCGGTCCGGGCGGCTGTGTGGAGGCAGATTAAAGATAGAGAGATAATGGGCTACCCAGAGTCCACTGGAAATCTTCTCATTCATTATCGCTTGGGGATGTACAGAGAGAGAGAGAAAATACAGATATGATAGATCCACCGTTGCCATGACGCACAGCTTTCTGTAGGAATGTCAGTAATGCACACCTCTTTTAAGATTTATATTTGTAATTACGTTACTGCTTTGATGGGCCAGATTCTCCACCCGCTCTGCTGCCGCGCTGAAATATTGGAATTTCAAAGCTTCATAAGAGGAGCGAGAACCAGAGAGAGAAAGGGAGAGGGAGAGGCTGTTTGCACACACACACACTCATACAGACACACACATACACACACTTTCTGCATAATTAATATGTGTGACACCTGAATGAACTTCGGAAAAAGATTCCCATTTTGTAACAAACAGACCTTAAACCATAGTTACAACATACAGTGGGTAATACCCAAGCATGTGTAATTATAGTTAAGGTGTATATATAAGTTAGTCCAAAAATATTTTGTGTTGGACCAAATTGTAAGTTGGTGTGAAAATGCAGAACTCATTTTCCACCATCTCTGTCTTCCAGGAAGTGCCGGTACTCCAGTGGTGTTTAATGAGAACGGCGACGCCCCCGGACGGTACGACATCTTCCAGTACCAGAGCACCAACCGCTCTACCAGAGAGTACAAGGTCATAGGCACCTGGACCAACAAACTACACCTAAATGTGAGACTAACATAATAGCAATACTATCTTTTGTGATCTAGTGTTGTCATAAAGTGTCACATTCAGAGGCATTCATGCACAGCCTGGTCCCGGCGCTGTTCGTGCCGCCAATGCAACATGTTTGGCATGACAATGACCGACAAACGACTTGGCATTATAGCACAAACAGCTCTGAAATCAGGCACATTTCATAGATGTCAGCATTTGTTCAGTCTTGAAACTTTTATTCATTCGTTATCATCCAAAACGGGTTTTCGTGTCATGTTTGGGTCCCCATCTCTTCCCAGTGTTTTTTGTCCTATGATCTTACAGTACTTCTGAGTAGTATGTGTTCCTGCACACACTTTCTGCATTATTAATGTGTGACCTGAGCCCGGCTCCTCAGGGTGAAGAGAGAGGGGGATGGGAGGAGAGGGAGGGATAGAGCTAGGAAGTGTGTGAGCAGGTCGGTGCTCTCTCCATCAGCATGAGTTTCTGTCGGAGTCAGAGAGCACATCGATAACACCTGAACACTGGCGGGAGGGATACACACACACACACACACACACACACACACACACACACACACACACACACACACACACACACACACATTCAGGCCACAGGAGGAGAGATGACGGGGCTTATAGCTTAATGACTCTGCATGCCTGTCTGAGATACACAGCCTTGGTAAACGAGCAGTGTGTTTACACACAGTTGGGCTGTACGGTTGGGCTGTACGGTTGGGCTGTACAGTTGGGCTGTACTCTCTGAGGGATCTTAAAACCATCTGCTCTGGTCGTGCGTGCGTGTGCGTGTGTGTGGAGAGCAGTCAGGCAGCACACATATATAGCTGTACACCTACACCTTACAATGCTCAAGATCTATCTGACGTTCCTTACTTAATGCTTACCTGCATGTATCATTCACAAGGGTACAGTATAAGCGGATAAGTTCGGACTGTAGAAGCTATATTGGCTGGACTCTGAAGACTTGGAGACTTGGCTGGGAGAAAAAATGGAAGTTAGGCTCAAATGCTGATCTTCATTGTCTATTGAACTTGGCTGAATTTCTCTTGCGCATTCTCTTTGTTCTTCAATCTATTTACCTTGGCTGGACTGGGAGGCAGCAACAGCCTACTATTCCCTCTCGGCTGGCTGCTGAGAACTAGAGCCAGAATATCCCCATTCCATATACATTTTGTTTCACTTTAACATTGTTTTGAATTGAAAGTTACTAATAGGTATCCAAATAATTGAAAAAGTATCCACCCAAGTGGCGGAAGTTACTGTTTCTTCTCAGGGTAAATCTCTTCCCTTAGGACCAGTTGTGCCGGTGGACATTCGTTTCTTTCATGGCATGCTCATAATGCTTTATGGGGTAACTTTAATGAGACCTAAAGTATTTTTTTCATCAGGTAATAATTATCAATTATACCCCCCAAAAAAGTACGTGGCCAGCCTTAATGTGTTTTTGAGCGTTCATATTTCAAGCATGGCCGGCTATCGCTTTACCACAACAAAAAAACAGGAAGAGATAATAGCACTGAAGGGAAATAAAACACCAAACTAAAACAACACACACGGACAGGTTTCATTTCTCCTCTGATGACTCAGTAGTTTGACCCAATATTAGTAATTGAATCTAGTTCTAGATTTCTCCTGCTCTCAGCAGGATCCCAGCCAGCCAGTTTCCTCTAGTTCTGCTGGATCAGTACTTTGTGTGCCTGTTCAGAGATAGAGAGAGGAGCTCCGTTCCCATCACTCTGAGCTGTGTTTTAAACAGATTAATACACACGTACTGCATCAGTCTGATGCAGATGGCCAATTTGTGCCAGCTCTGATTACACCAGTTTAATTTCTATTAGATTTATGCCTAGCAGGCAGCACAAGGGAAATGATAAGAAGTTCTTCTTTGGCTAATTACTTTGTGAGTTGCCCTTTGGGAAATGTTTATGCAGGTACAAACAGTTTAACAATGGTAGGCTTTGAAGGTAGCTGTTACACAGAACTATTCTAGTCAGAACATTCTTTAGCCAGAAACAGTCTAGAACCAAAACCATTATTGAGTCCCAACCTATCTGCCCTCTAATTGGTCTCTCCTCTCTCCTGTGACCTTATGACCCCAGGTAGAGGCCATGCAGTGGCGGGCAGGTGACCCGTCCCTCCCGGCATCTGTGTGCAGTGTGCCCTGCCGGATGGGTGAGAGGAAGAAGATCGTGAAGGGCGTGCCGTGCTGCTGGCACTGTGAGCGCTGCGAGGGCTATCACTTCCAGGCCAGCGAGTTCAGCTGTGAACTGTGCCCCTACGAACAGCGTCCCGATGCCAACCGAACGGGCTGCCAGAACATCCCCATCATCAAGCTGGAGTGGCACTCTCCCTGGGCCGTCATTCCCGTCTTCATCTCAATGCTAGGCATCATCACCACCACCTTCGTTATCGTCACCTTCGTCCGCTACAACGAAACGCCCATCGTCAGGGCGTCCGGCCGTGAGATGAGCTACGTGCTGTTGACGGGCATTTTCCTGTGTTATGCAATCACCTTCCTGATGATTGCGGCACCCGATGTGGGTGTGTGTTCCTTCCGGAGGATCTTCCTGGGTCTGGGGATGTGCTTCAGCTACGCGGCCCTCCTCACCAAGACCAACCGTATCCATCGCATCTTCGAGCAGGGGAAGAAGTCCGTCAGCGCCCCCCGGTTCATCTCCCCGGCCTCCCAGCTGGCCATCACCTTCTCCCTGATCTCGGTGCAGCTCCTGGGGGTGTTTGTGTGGTTTGCGGTGGACCCGCCGCACACCTTCGTGGACTACGGCGAGCAGCGAACCCAGGACCCGGCAGCGGCTCGCGGCGTGCTGAAGTGCGACATCTCCGACCTGTCCCTGATCTGCTCCTTAGGCTACTCCATCCTACTGATGGTCACATGCACTGTTTACGCCATCAAGACCAGGGGAGTGCCGGAGACCTTCAATGAGGCCAAGCCAATTGGATTTACCATGTACACTACCTGCATAATCTGGCTGGCGTTTATCCCTATCTTCTTCGGGACGGCACAGTCTGCGGAGAGGGTGAGTGGAACAGCTTTTATAATGGTAAACACACAAACATGCAGAAAAGTGGAGGCTGTGTGTTTCTAATGAATGGATAATTTTGGATGAATGGTCTCTTTTCCATCAGTCAGCTAGTGATTTAGAATGGAGCTATGAGCTATAGTAATAGCTCAACTCTAAAGCCTCACCTCCCCATGTGAATAAGACTGGATTTTCTGTCTGAGTGACTAGAGCCAAGTCTTTGCAGGCTTTAATAAGAGGCTCATATACAGGGCTTAGGCTCTCTCGCTCACTCTCTCTCGCTCTTTCTCTCTCATTCTCTATCTCTCTATCACTCTTTGTGTCGGTGTGGGTGTGTCAGACTTGACAGACTTGAGGACATTACCTCTTGCCTCGGCTCTAGGCAGTAGATTAGCAGGGTATATTCAGCCCAGCAGGGCTCTGGGAAGCTTGAGAAAATAAAAGGTAGTACCTCTGTATAACCTCTGACCTGCTGTGTGCTGGAGGTCAGGTTTGCGCCAGCTGCACTTGGAGAATGGTACTTCCAGGTCATTTGAAAAGCTTTTCTGCACAGTGTAATTTCAGTGAATGTTCCATTGCTGTTTGGCAGAGGGTATATTTAAAATGCAACTCTCCACAACGTTAGAGACAGAGGGGAAATAGCTGGGACACTGTAAAACATTAAATACCCACAGGAGAGGAAAAGAGGGGAAGATGAGAAGAGGTCCTCATTAAAGCTCATCACTGAGTCACACCATCACTCGTTTACTGCATACTTTTAGTTCTCTTTCCTCTGTTGCCAGGCAGCTGACACACACTTGTATGGATGCCCCAATTAGCCTATAAAAAAATGCTGTGTCGAGGTGAGCATTCAGCTCCACGATGATTCTGGTTGGCAAACTTTGTTTGCACTAATGTTACTGGTAAAAACACACACAGCCAGCTCGAACAGCAACATCATTCTCAGTAACGGTTACAGAAATGTTTTTACTTGCTATGATTGTGATATGTTGTTGTTTATCTACCTTAGTTGAATGCACTGACTGTAAATAAACTCAGCAAAAAAAGAAGCGTCCTCTCGCTGTCAACTGCGTTTATTTTCAGCAAACTTAACATGTGTAAATATTTGTATAAACATAACAAGATTAAACAACTGAGACATAAACTGAACAAGTTCCACAGACAAGTGGAATAATGTGTCCCTGAACAAAGGCACCTGCAAGTTCCCGGACATTTCTGGGGGGAATGGCCGTAGCCCTCACCCTCCGATCCAACAGGTCCCAGATGTGCTCAATGGAATTGAGATCTGGGTTCTTCTCTGGCCATGTCAGAACACTGATATTCCTGTCTTGCAGGAAATCACGCACAGAACGAGCAGTATGGCTGGTGTCATTGTCATGCTGGAGGGTCATGTCAGGATGAGCCCGCAGGAAGGGTAACACATGAGGGAGGAGGATGTCTTCCCTGTAACGCAACAAGCTCAGTCCGATGATGCTGTGACACACCGCCCTAGACCATGACGGACCTTCCACATCCAAATTGATCCCGCTCCAGAGTACAGGCCTCGGTGTAATGCTCATTCCTTCGACGATAAACGCAAATCTGACCATTACCCCTTGTGAGACAAAACCGCGACTCGTCAGTGAAGAGCACTTTTTGCCAGTCCTGTCTGGTCCAGTGATGGTGGGTTTGTGCCCATAGGCGACATTGTTGCCGGTGATGACTGGTGAGGACCTGCCTTACAACAGGCCTACAAGCCCTCAGTCCAGCCTCTCTCAGCCTATTGCGGACAGTCTGAGCACTGATGGAGGGATTGTGCGTTCCTGGTGTAACTCGGGCAGTTGTTGTTACCATCCTGTACCTGTCGCGAAGGTGTGATGTTCAGATGTATCGATCCTGTGCAGGTGTTGTTACACGTGGTCTGCCACTGCGAGGACGATCAGCTGTCCGTCCTGTTTCCCTGTAGCGCTGTCTTAGGCGTCTCACTGTACGGACATTGCAATTTATTGCCCTGGTCACATCTGCAGTCCTCATGCCTCCTTGCAGCATGCCTAAGGCACATTCACGCATATGAGCAGGGATCCTGGGCATCTTTCTTTTGGTGTTTTTAGAGTCAGTAGAAAGGCCTCTTTAGTGTCCTAAGTTTTCATAACTGTGACCTTAATTGCCTACCGTCTGTAAGCTGTCAGTGTCTTAACGACCGTTCCACAGGTGCATGTTCATTAATTGTTTATGGTTCATTGAACAAGCATGGGAAACAGTGTTTAACCTCTCTAGCCAAGTAGAGGAGTTACACAAGTCAGAAATAGTGATAAAATGAATCACTTACCTTTGATGATCTTCATATGATTGCACTCACAAGACTCCCATTTACTCAATAAATGTTTGTTTTGTTCGGTAAAGTCCCTCTTTATATCGAAAAACCTCCGTTTTGTTCACGTGTTTTGTTCAGTAATCCACAGGCTCAAAGGCAGTCAAAACAGACAGACGAAACACCCGAAAAGTATCAGTAAAGTTCGTAGAAACATGTCAAACGATGTTTATAATCAATCCTCGGGTTGTTTTTAGTCATAATAATCAATAACATTTCAACCGGACAATAGCTTCGTCAATATAAAAGGAAAACAAGAAAGGTGTGCTCTCGGTCGTGCGCATGAAAAACTTCTGGGACACTGAATGGTCCACTCATTCAAAGTAGTCTTACTCCCTCATTTTTCAGAATACAAGCCTGAAACAATTTCTAAAGACTGTTGACATCTACTGGAAGCCATAGGAAGTGCAATTTGAGTCCTAAGTCAATGGATACTGTAATGGCATTCAATAGAAAACTACAGAAATAAAAAAAACACTTCCTGGATGGATTTTTCTCAGGTTTTCGCCTGCCATATCAGTTCTGTTATACTCACAGACATTATTTATACTCACAGACATTACTAGCTTCTGGGCCTGAGTAGCAGGCAGTTTACTTTGGGCACGCTTTTCATCCGGAGGTGAAAATAGTGCCCCCTACCCTAATGAAGTTAAACCCTTTACAATGAAGATCTGTGAAGTTATTTGGATTTTTACGAATGTTTCTTTGAAAGACAGGGTCCTGAAAAGGGGACGCTTATTTTTTTGCTGAGTTCAGTAAGTCACTCTGGATAAGAGTGTCTGCTAAATTACCAAATGTATATGTGAAAATGAACATACCAAAATAATACACTGGGTATTAATTATTGGCTTTATTTCGGGGGCGGAGATCATTTGAATAATACTCAGCATGCTTTGCAATTGTTAATTTTACATATACGTACATTTATATTTAGTTCATTTAGCAGACGCACTTATCACACCATAGTGTCATGAGACTTCTGATACCAATGCAGGGTGAAAGGCGGCCACAAAACGGTGAACAGCTATAAAAAATTGTATAAAAAAGTATTTTGTATTTTCAAAATACAGCTCTGGAAGGTATCTTGTTACAAAATACATTGGAGTGTACTCAGAAGTAATTGAAATACATATTTCAAATACATGTACCAGAAATACTGGCAATCTCTGCACACACACACACTGCATAAATGATTTGGAGCTAAAAACAGAGCTAAAACAACTAGTGTCAGAGCTGTGATTCTGCTAATCACTTCCATGTCACTGTGCTGTGTGATGTGATGACAGAGGAAGGCTGGTAAACATTTAATTCAAATGAGGGAATTGATTTGTGGATTTTGACATGTAGAAATGTCGGAACACATAGAAAGCATGAGAACAAGTTGGGTTTTGAATCTTCAATGAGTGAACGTAAAGATTCGCTCATTGAATATGCTGCTTGTCAAAATGAGGAGGCTGATTCAGTTGAAGTGCTAATTGAAGACTGTTGTTTTGATACAGTCTGAGTAAAATGAACATGCACACGCAAACACACACACACACAAACATGCACCCAGGCCAGACACAGATCACTATGTCCTCAGGGGTATTTCTATTCTGATGCTTAGATTGACCGTATTGAATCGTGTTCTCCAAAAAAAATACTATTTTCTCAGTAATCATTACCTGATCCAATATTCCTGTAAGGATCTATGTGTAGCTGGTGCAGAGGAGTCAGGCGCAGGACAGCAGAGATGAGTAAATAAAAGTAACTTTTCTCAAAGTCATCAACATACAAGAGAATTACTAAGCCCACAATACGGACCACAAAACAACAAACAATCACTCACAAACAAACGTGGGGAACAGAGGGTTAAATAATAAACAGGTAATTGGGTGAGTGAAACCAGGTGTGTAAGACTAAGACAAAACAAATGGAAAATGAAAAGTGGATTGGCGGTGGCTAGAAGGCCGGTGACGTCAACCGCCGAACGCCGCCCGAACAAGGAGAGGGGCCAACATCGGCGGAAGTCGTGACAGTACCCCCCCTTGACGCGCGGCTCCAGCAGCGCGCCAGCACCGACCTCGGGGACGACCCGGAGGACGAGGCGCAGGGCGATCCGGGTGGAGACAGTGGAAATCCCGCAGCAACGAAGGGTCAAAGACATCCTCCACCGGCACCCAGCATCTCTCCTCCGGACCATATCCCTCCCACTCCACAAGGTACTGAAGGCCCCTCGCTCGACGCCTCGAGTCCAGGACGGCGGGAACAGCATACGCCGGGGCCCCCTCGATGTCCAGAGGGGGCGGAGGGACCTCCCACACCTCAGACTCCTGGAGTGGACCAGCCACCACCGGCCTGAGGAGAGACACATGAAACGAGGGATTAATACGGTCATCTGGGGGAAGCTGTAACCTATAGCATACCTCGTTTGGTCTCCTCAGGACTTTGAATGGCCCCACAAACCGCGGACCCAGCTTCCGGCAGGGCAGGCGGAGGGGCAGGTTCCGGGTCGAACGCCGCCCAATCCCCCGGCCGGTCCTGGCAATATGACCGCAGAAACCTACCCACATCCTGGTTTACTCTCTCCACCTGCCCGTTACTTTTGGGGTGAAAGCCTGAGGTGAGGCTGACCGAGACCCCAAGACGTTCCATGAACGCTCTCCAGACCCTGGACGTGAACTGGGGACCCAGAAGACGTGTGCCAACAGGGCCTCCGCAGTCTGTAGGGCTGTAGAGAGACCGGGCAAAGGGAGGAGACGGCAGGACTTAGAAAACCGATCCACAACGACCAGGATCGTAGTGTTGCCCTGTGTGGAAGGAAGATCCGTCAGGAAGTCCACCGACAGGTGCGACCACGGCCGTTGTGGAATGGGTAGGGGTTGTAACTTCCCTCTGGGCAGGTGCCTGGGAGGCTTGCACTGGGCGCACACCGAACAGGAGGAAACATAAACCCTCACGTCCTTGGCCAAGGTGGACCACCAGTACTTCCCACTAAGGCAACGCACCGTCCGACCGATGCCAGGGTGACCAGAGGAGGGTGACGTGTGGGCCCAATAGATCAACCGGTCGCGGACATCAGACGGAACGTACAGGCGCCCAGCTGGACACTGGGGAGGAGTGGGCTCTGTCCGTAACGCCCACTCGATGTCCGTGTCCAGCTCCCACACCACCGGTGCCACCAGGCAAGAGGCTGGAAGTATGGGAGTGTGATCCATGGACCGCTCCTCTGTGTCATACATCCGGGACAGTGCGTCTGCATTAGCATTCTGGGAACCTGGTCTGTAGGATAGAGTGAAAACAAAACGTGTAAAAAACATGGCCCACCTTGCATGGCGAGGGTTCAGTCTCCTCGCCGCCCAGATATACTCCAGATTGCGGTGGTCAGTCCAGATGAGAAAAGGGTGTTTAGCCCGCTCAAGCCAATGTCTCCACGCCTTCAGAGCTTTGACAACAGCCAACAGCTCCCGGTCCCCCACATAACAGTTTTGCTCCGCCGGGCTGAGCTTTTTCGAAAAGAAAGCACAGGGGCGGAGCTTTGGTGGTGTGCCCAAGTGCTGAGAGAGCATGGCTCCTATCCCAGCCTCGGACACGTCCACCTCCACTATGAACGCCAAAGAGGGATCCGGATCAGCCAGCACGGGAACCGAGGTAAACAGAGCCTTCAGGTGACCAAAAGCCATGGTCACCTGCAGCCGATCACTGCAGCCGCACCGGTCCCCCCTTCAGCAGTGAGGTAATGGGAGCTGCTACCTGACCAAAACCTCGGATAAACCTCCGGTAGTAGGTTGCAAACCCTAGAAACTGCTGCACTTCCTTTACCGTGGTGGGAGTCGGCCAATTACGCACGGCTGAAATGCGGTCACTTTCCATCTCCACCCCTGAAGTGGAAATGCGGTACCCTAGGAAGGAGACGGACTGTTGGAAGAACAGACATTTCTCAGCCTTGACGTACAGGTCATGCTTCAACAGTTGACCAAGCACCCTGCGCACCAGGGACACATGCTCGGCGCGTGTAGCGGAGTATATCAGAATGTCATCGATATACACCACTACACCCTGCCCGTGCAGGTCCCAGAAAATCTCGTCAACAAAGGCCTGGAAGACTGATGGAGCATTCATCAACCCGTATGGCATGACGAGGTACTCATAGTGCCCTGAGGTGGTATTAAATGCCGTCTTCCACTCGTCCCCCTCCCGGATACGCACCAGGTTGTAAGCACTCCTGAGATCCAATTTTGTGAAGAAGCGCGCCCATTGCATTGACTCGATCGCACTGGCAATGCGAGGCAGTGCGTAGCTATATCTTACTGTGATCTGATTGATCCCTCGATAGTCAATACACGGGTGCAGACCCCCTTCTTCTTCACAAAAAAGAAACTTGAGGAGGCAGGTGAAGTGGAGGGCCGAATGTATCCCTGCCCCAGGGATTCGGAGACATATGTTTCCATAGCCTCCGTCTCCTCCTGTGACAGAGGATACACGTGACTCTGGGAAGTGCTGCATCTACCAGGAGATTTATCGCACAATCCCCCCGTCGATGGGGTGGTAATTTAGTCGCTCTCTTCTTACAGAAGGCGAGAGCCAAATCAACAAATTCTGAGGGGATGCGCATGGTAGAGACCTGGTCTGGACTTTCCACTGTAGTCGCACCGATGGAAACCCCCACACACCTCCTTGAGCACTCTCGTGACCACCCCTTGAGAGCCCTCTGTTGCCACGAAATAGTGGGGTTATGACAGGCCAACCAGGGTAGGCCCAGCACCACGGGAAACGCAGGAGAATCAATAAGGAAGAGACTGATTTTCTCCTTGTGACCCTTCTGCGTAACCATGTCAAGTGGAGCAGTGGCCTCCCCAATCAGCCCTCACCCTAATGGTCGACTATCTAGGGCGTGCACAGGGAAGGGCATATCCACAGGAACAAGGGGAATCCCTAAACTACGAGCAAATTAACGGTCAATAAAATTCCCAGCTCCACCTGAATCTACTAGCGCCTTATGCTGGGAATGCGGGGAAATCTCAGGAAATGAAATAAATACATACATGTGAGCAACAGGGGGCTCTGGGTGAGCCTGGTGCCGACTCACCTGGGGTGACACGATAGTGCCCTCCTGCTGCCTCGACTCCCCGAGGAACCCCCCCAGCACCAACCAGCAGTGTCCCCTCTGCGGCCACAGATGGTGCAGGGAATGGCCCCTCCTCCGGTCGCCCTAAGTGCAGCACCTCGGGGCACTGCTGGGGGATGGAACTGACAGGTCCCGATGTCCGTGGGCAGTCAGCAGGTTGTCCAGCCGGATGGACATGTCCACCAGCTGGTCCAATGTGAGGGTGGTGTCTCGGCAGGCCAACTCCCAACGGACGTCCTCGCGCAGACTGCACCTGTAGTGATCGATCAGGGCCCTGTCATTCCATCCCGCGCTGGCAGCCAGGGTCCGGAAGTCCAAGGCGAAATCCTGCGCGCTCCTCGTCCCCTGCCCGCTCGACCCTCAGGCAGGTGGTCGAACACTGCCCGAAAATGGCAGGTGAACTCTGCATAATGGTCCAACGGCGCATCTCCCTCACTCCATAAGGCATTGGCCCACTCCAGGGCTTTGCCTGTGAGGCAGGAGACGGGGGCGGACATACTCTCATGCCCAGAAGGAGCCGGGTGGACGGTCGCCAGGTAGAGCTCCAGCTGTAGAAGAAACCCCTGGCATCCGGCAGCCGTCCCATCATATTCCCTCGGGAGCGCGAGTCGAATCCCGCTGGGACCAGGTGGAAGATGGTTGGACAGTGGGACCTGTTGTAGTGTGACTGGTGGAGGCGCTGGAAAATCTCCTCCTCTCTCCCAACGATCCATCGTCTGCAGCACGCGATCCATGGCTGTGCCCAGACGTTGCAACATGGTCGCGTGCTGCTGAACGCGCTCCTCCACTGGAACTGGGAGGGTGTCAGCTCCTGTTGACTCCATAAATAATAAACAGGTAATTGGGTGAGTGAAACCAGGTGTGTAAGACTAAGACAAAACAATTGGAAAATGAAAAGTGGATTGGCGGTGGCTAGAGGGCTGGTGACGTCGACCGCAGAATGCCGCCCGAACAAGGAGAGGGACCGACTTCGGCGGAAGTCGTGACAATTCCTCATGCGTGTGTGTGTTTATGTGCGTGTGTGTGTGTGCACGTGCATGTCTGTGTGCGTGTGTGTGCATGTGTGTGCCTGTGTGTGTGCATTCGTGTATTGTATGTGCGGGCGTGTGTCTGTGTGCGTATATGTGTTTGTTTGTGTTTGTGTGTGTTTAGCTCCCATGATAGATGCACTTTACACTCATTGAGATTCAAAGAGGACTTACAGTATTGATTGTAAATGTCAAATTGCTTTATTATCGTGGCTGGAGAGGCCTGGAGTGCGTCCCAAATGGCACCCTATTCCCTATAAACAGCACACTAGAGCCCTGGTCAAAAGTAGTGCACTTTATAGAAAAAAGGGTGCCATTTGGGAAAGTTCTGGAGACAGCTGTATGTATCAGGGGCCAGAATCAATGAAGGCAGGAGCTGGTCTCTTTATATAATGTCTCTTTATATAATGTACAGTATCTATGACCAGATCAAATGAGCTGCCTACCAACTACACACATAACATTAACATCCCGGTTGCGTCCTGGCATCGTAACCCCTATATGGTGTACTACTTTTAATCAGTGCCCATAGTAGTGCATTATGAAGGGAAATATTTCCATTTGGGACTCAACCCCTTCCTGTTAGTAGATTGGCTGGAATTGAAATCAACAGTTTTGACAGTTAATGACTTGAAATCATAAATATATTCATAAACAGCAGGCCTACAGTGCACGTTGATTGATTTCAGCTGGTTTCCCTACAACATATACACTTGTGTAGCATATGATTTATACTTAATTAGATGTTGAGGCTACAGCACTTAGACTAAATTGAATCAACCTTAGATATTCAGTGTTCACCCTCTAGGTGTACCCGTGGGGATGTTGGAGTGTAATGCAGTTGATGTTTTGTAACAGCAATACTATTCTACATAATTGTAAATGATACTGCTTTGGAAGCAGCTCACATGAAGCTCACTGCATGGTGCCTGAGGCGGAGAGGGGAAAGTGGTGGTTGGAAGTAAAGCTTTGTCAGTAATGATGTAGTACAGTTGGGGGAGAGAGCGAGAGAGAGAGAGAGAGAGAGGCTGTAGTCGGGATCAGACACAGACCTAAGGCAAAAGAGGATGATGATATTCTAACACAACCTCCCTTGATGCCCTTCCCCGACCAAGCTATCTCTAATAGCCCCAGTGTGACCAGGCTAGCCTCAGGAAGAAAACCCCTCCGGACGTTATTACCGGTGGCTCAGCGTGAATACGGAGGCTGGTGGCCGTTACTCATCGTCCAGCTGAAGGATTAACAGCCGGGGCCCGCGGAGACGCAGTGGCGCACCCAGGTCATTACCACGTCGGGTATACGAACATTAAACTGGCCTAATCTGCCTGGACCAACGGGCTCTGTACGGCACGCCACTGAGGTGACTCCAAAGGGAAGGGAGTAGAGTTGGAGAAAGGCATAGAGAGGGGAAACAGTGGAGTAGAGGAAAGGAAGGGAGGGAAGGAGAAAAAACTGAGAAATAATGAGAGGGGGGAGTGAAAGAAGGTCTGAATCAGAGAGCTATAGAGAATGGATGAAGGGAGGGAAGGAGTAAGGGAAGGAATAAGGGAAGGAGGGGAGATGGGGAGAGAGAATGAGGGATGGAAGGACTGTCACAGAGAGCGGTAGAGAGAACAGGGACTCAGCAAGGGAGGAAAGGCTAATCCTTCAGAGGAGGAGTGGTAGAGATAAAGAGGAGAGTGATTGAGAGAGAGAGAGAGAGAGACAGCTTGTGTGAGTGTAATATTTAGTGTTCACTTTTTATTTTTTATTTCACTTTTGTTTACATTGCCAAAGCAAGTGAAATGGATAAACACATGTTTCCCATGCCAATAAAGCCTTTTGAATTGATTTGAATTGAGAGAGATGGAGAGAGAGTGACAGAGAGAATGAAAGAAAGAGGAGGCTGAGAGAGAGAGAGAGGAGGCTGAGAGAGAGACTAATTTGACCCCAATAACTACCATGGGATATGCGTCAACAGCAAGCTTGGGAAAATCCTCTGCATTATCATTAACAGCAGACTCAACATTTTGTCAGTGAAAACAATGTACTGAGCAAATGTCAAATTGGCTTTTTATCAAATTACCGTACACCCTAATTGACAAACAAACAAACCGAAACAAAGACAAAGTCTTATCATGCTATGTTGATTTCAAAAAGCTTTCGACTCAATTTGGCATGAGGGTCTGCTATACAAATTGATGTAAAGTAGAGTTGGGAGAAAAAGATACAACATTATAAAATCCATGTACACAAACAACAATTATGTTAAAATTGGCAAAAATCACAGATTTCTTTCCACAGAACTGTGGGGTGAGACAGGGATGCAGCTTAAGCCCCACGCTCTTCAATATATAAAGCAAAGAATTGGTGAGGGCACTAGAACAGTCTGTATCACCCTACCAGAATCTGAAGTCAAATGTCTACTGTTTGCTGATGATCTGGTGCTTCTGTTCCTAACCAAGGACGGCCTACAGCAGCACCTAGAGCTTCTGCACAGATTCTGTCAGACTTGGGCCCTGATAGTAAATAACGGTGTTGCAAAAAAAGATCCAGTTGTCAGGACCACAAAACCAAATCCGTTGCCCTAGAGCACACAAAAACACTATACATACCTCGGCCTAAACATCAGCACCACAGGTAACTTCCACAAAGCTGCTAAAGGGCTGAGAGACAAGGCAAGAAGGGCCTTCTATGCCATCAAAAGGAACATAAAATTCAACATACCAATTAGGATCTGGCTAAAAATGCTTAAATCAGTTATAGAACCCATTGCCCTTCATGGTTGTGATGTCTGGGATCCGCTCACCAACCAAGAACTCACAAAATGGGACAAACACCAAATTGAGACTATGTATGCAGAATTCTGCAAAAATATCCCCCATGTACAATGTAAAACACCAAATAATGCATGCAGAGCAGAATTAGGCCGATACCTGCTAATTATCAAAATCCAGAAAAGGGCCGTTAAATTCTACAACCACCTAAAATGAACCTGGGGAAGAGTCCCCTAACCAAGGTGGTCCTAAACACACAGACCCCACAGAGCCCCAGGACAGCAACAGAATTAGACCCAACCAAATCATGAGAAAACAAAAAGATAATTACTTGACACATTGGAAATAATTAACAAACAAAAAACTGAGCAAACTAGAATGCTATTTGGCCCTAAACAGAGAGTACACAGTAGCAGAATACCTGACCACTGTGACTGACCCAAACTTAAGGAAATCTTTGACTATGTACAGACTCAGTGAGCATAGCCTTGCTATTGAGAAAGGTGGCCGAAGGCAGACCTGGCTCGCAAGAGAACATAGGCTATGTGCACACTGCCCACAAATTGAGGTGGAAACTGAGCTGCACTTCCTAACCCCCTGCCAAATGTATGACCATATTAGAGACTCATATTTCCCTCAGATTACACAGATACACAAAGAATTTGAAAACAAACCCAATTTTGATAAACTCCCATATCTATTGGGTGAAATACTACAGGGTGCCATCACAGCAGCAAGATTTGTGACCTGTTGCCACAAGAGAAGGTCTACCAGTGAAGAACAAACACCATTGTAAATACAACCCATATTTGATTTATTTTCCCTTTTGTACTTTAACTATTTGCACATAATATGACATTTGTAATGAGAGATAGAGAGAGCGAGAGAGAGAGAGCCCGAGAGAGAGTGCGAGAGAGGCTAAAGCGTCAGGAGCTGCAGTTTAGACCCAGTGAGAGAGAGAGAGCCCGAGAGAGAAAGAGAGCCCGAGAGAGAAAGAGAGCCCGAGAGAGAAAGAGAGCCCGAGAGAGAGAGAGAGAGCCCGAGAGAGAGAGAGAGCCCGAGAGAGAGAGAGAGCCCGAGAGAGAGAGAGAGCCCGAGAGAGAGAGAGAGCCCGAGAGAGAGAGAGAGCCCGAGAGAGAGAGAGAGCCCGAGAGAGAGAGCCCGAGAGAGAGAGCCCGAGAGAGAGAGAGGCTAAAGCGTCAGGAGCTGCAGTTTAGGCTCAGTGCTCTAGGGAGATATCACAGAAAGTTTACTGTACATGTTAACAGGGGTTAGGTCAGAACTGGGAAGATTTAGCTAACATCACAACTCTGTTGTTTGGTTACTGTACTTGTACTATATATTACTCTATCGTAGATAAGGTATCCATCCAGACAACCAATCATCCACAAACACACACTAGGCTTGGCAATATCGGCCTCGTTTTGTTTGACGTGGGTATCATGATGTCAGTCATTTTCAAACAGAATTTAGAAATTCTCTGTATTGTATGATCACATGCACAGAAACACATTGAAAAAGCACCATTCATTTTTAAAACGGAATATTTTGTGCACTGTAGTTAAACAATTCTGATGGGATATGGAACATTCCTGGCAAACTTCAGTAGAAGGAGACGGTGTCAGATCCCACCATCAAACACAGAGATGCAGCAGACTACACCATGGGAGACCCCACACAAACCCTCCCCCCCACACACACACACCCTTGAAAAAAAACCATACATCCGCATGCACGACAAGCATTCGCCTTGGGAGAACGAAACCTAAACTTTTAAGGCAGCGATGGGGAGCACTCATTTTACATTGCCTTTACTGAACGTCTATGACAACAGAATGAAGTAAACATCAAAAACGTGAACATTTCCTGAATGTTCCCCTAGATACGGTTGTTATGTTCTTTTCACTCACTCTGCAGAGGAGACATATTGGAAATGTCAAGCACATTACAGAGGCTGTCTGCATGACTAGGACGTTTCAGAGGGATAATTCTGGGAAATTACAGGAGTAAAATCAGTGTGTGTGTGTGCATGCGTGTGTGCGTGTGTGCTTGTGTTTGTGTCAAATCACAGGACATGGCAGATCAGTAACAGCACAGTACAGCACGCTGCCTGCTGGCCCCTGATACCTGTAAGACACTGTACAGGAGGATGTAGACCTAGCACGCACGTATCTGACTCACCTGCCTTAGTTTAGGGAGAGGTGTATGCTGACGTGTAAGGTGAGTGGGTGAGTGTGTGAGAGTATTGGGAGTTTATGGGGAGAGTGTTTTAGAGTTTTTGTCCTACCTGTTGTTGTTGGCGACAGGCCCCTTGTGTGTGCGTGTGTGTGTGTGTGTGTGTGTGTGTGTGTGTGTGTGTGCGTGCGTGCGTGCGTGCATGTCTGGTGGCAGTGGCAGACCCATCAGACCCATCAGCCTGCCTAATGGCTGGGGGACTACTTGATTGTTTATGTGTGTGTACTGAGTCGTGTGATTCAGAGAAACAGATGTAGGTCATCCTCACTTCTATCACACTGATAATGTAGTGATACACCTGAGACAGCAGCAGAGAGACAATGCTGCTACACTATCTGGCTGTGACAAGACAGAACGGAACAGATCAGGACTGCACAAAGAGAGCAGAACTGGAACCACAGTGTAGGACCTGCACATCACCATCGTCAGACCTGGGAGAGTAAAGGACAGGAAACACTATAAAGGAACATCGGCCGTGCCTAGACTCGTTGTGCTGTCACGTCCCTCTGTCTCACACGGAGTCCTCTGGGGACATGTGTCCACAGCCTGTGGTAGAGACCTGCAGTGCCCTGCAAAAGTATTCATCCCCCTTGACGTTTTTCCTATTTTGTTGCATTACAACCTGTAATTTCAATGGATTTGGATTTCATGTAATGGACATACACAAAATAGTCAAAATTGGTGAAGTGAAATTTAAAAAATGACTTGTGTCAAAAAATTCTAAAATATTTAAAACGGAAAAGTGGTGCGGGAAATATGTATTCACCCCCTTTGCTATGAAGCCCCTAACTAAGATCTGGTGCAACCAATTACCTTCAGAAGTCACATAATTAGTTAAATAAAGTCCACCTGTGTACAATCTCAGTGTCACATGATCTGTCGCATGATATCAGTATATATACATCTGTTCTGAAAGGCCCAAGTCTGCAACACCACTAAGCAAGCGGCACCACCAAGCAAGCGGCACCATGAAGACCAAGGAGCTCTCCAAACAGGTCAGGGACAAAGTTGTGGAGATGTACAGATCAGGGTTGGGTTTTAAAAAATATCAGAAACTTTGATTTATAAAAAAATGGAAAGAATATGGCACCACAATAAATCTGCCAAGAGAGGGCCGCCCACAAAAACTCACGGACCAGGGCAAGGAGTGCATTAATCAGAGAGGCAACAAAGAGACCAAAGATAACCCTGAAGGAGCTGCAAAGCTCCACAGTGGAGAATGGATTATCTGTCCATAGGACCACTTTAAGTCGTACACTCCACAGTGCTGGGCTTTAGGGAAGAGTGTCCAGAAAAAAGCAATTGCTTAAAGAAAAAAATAAGAAAACACGTTTGGTGTTCGCCAAAATGACATGTGGGAGACTCCCGAAATATATGGAAGGAGGTACTCTGGTCAGATGAGACTAAAATTTTGATTTTTGGCCATCAAGGAAAACGCTATGTCTTGCGTAAACCCAACACATCTCATCACCCCATCCCACAGTGAAACATGGTGGTGACAGCATCATGCTATGGGGGTGTTTTTCATCGGCAGGGACTTTGAAACTGGTCAGAATTGAAGTAATGATGGATGTCGCTAAATACAGGGAAATGCTTGAGGGAAACCTGTTTCAGTCTCCCAGAGATTTGAGACTGGGATGAAGGTTCACCTTCCAGCAGGACAATGACCCTAAGCGTACTGCTAAAGCAACACTTGAGTGGTTTAAGGGGAAACATTTAAATGTCTTGGAATTGCCTAGTCAAAGCCCAGACCTCAATCCAATTGAGAATCTGTGGTATGACTTAAAGATTGTTGTACACCAACGTAACCCATCCAACTTGAAGGAGCTGGAGCAGTTTTGCAAAAATCCCAGTGGCTAGATGTGCCAAGCTTATGGAGACATACCCCAAGAGACTTGCAGCTGTAATTGCTGCAAAAGGTGGCTCTACAAAGTATTGACTTTGGGGGGGTGAATAGTTATGCACGCTCAAGTTTTCAGATTTTTTTGTCTTATTTCTTGTCTGTTTCACAATAAAAAATACTTTTCATCTTCAAAGTGGTAGGCATGTTGTGTAAATCAAATTATACAACCTCCCCCCCCAAAATCCATTTTAATTCCAGTAATTTCAAGGCAACAAAATAGGAAAAATGCCAAGGGGGGTGAATACTTTCGCAAGTCACTGTAGTTAATAGGCCAACTGACCAAAATATAGCCACTCATAATTAGATCATGTTGATTTGGAAGGCAGTATGAAATGATGGTGAATTAAGATGCTAAGATGGATTTGAGAGAAACTCTTAACTTGTTTACCGTGACTTGTTGTTGTGTGAGTTTTAACTTGGGGATTGGACTCGTTTTCACCCTGTACTGAATGTTGATGGCTTTCCTTTTCAGGAGGGAGAGCAGACCCTGTGAGTCCATTAGGCAAGATTAATGCTATCTCGATCAGAGGAATAACATTAGCTGTAACGGCAGGAAATGGATTTCAAGATATTGGGCTTGAGGGAGATGCGTTGATTACTATAATTAATGGACAATTGATTATGTTACAATTACTGTTATTATAAGGATAATTATTGTTGGTTCGCCAGTAAGCTGTGTTCTTGTTAAACGTTAGGTGGGAATCCAGATCCTCATTATGATTCTCATTATGATCATAGATTTGAATAGAACACGTTATTGTCCACACGATGTGGAATGTTGCCTTTGACTCCACGGTGGCATCATATGTATTCAATTGTTTTGAAGCAAAGGTGTCATACAGGGGTAGTCCAATTGGAATTGTCACATGTACTGAAAGTTCTAGTTGAGGTGAAGATGGAGGCCTTGAATTAACTACCTGCTGTTACCCATCCACTGTCCCTGTACTTCCCACATCTTGTAATTGGACTTTAAGACTGACTGAGAGATGATTTGTCCCCTGGTGCTTCTACACAGCTTCTACACCTGCATTGCTTGCTGTTTTGGGGGTTTGGGCTGGGTTTCTGTACAGCACTTTGTGACATCAGCTGATGTAAGAAGGGCTTCATAAATATATTTGATTTGATTGATTGGTGAGAGAGAGGAGGAGGAGGTGGTGACTCCAAATGGCCGTCTGAATAAGTTTAGGATCCTCAGGTGCTCACTACAGCCAGCTCACTCATTAAAAACCATTTCAAGACATCCCAAGGAGTCGGGGGTTGGGGGTCAGTGAGAGAGAGGCGCAAAGAGAAAGAGAGAGGTGGGCGGTGGGAGAGCAGAGCACGTGTCATCTGGTTGGTCACTTGTCACGGCTAAGCGTTAAAGTCAAGGACGAGTTTTGTAATTGGAGCGCGACGGAATGGAATTCGTAATTCAGCGGAATCCTTAGTTCCGGCAACGAACGACGCTTTAGTGCGCCTGTCTTCCCTGATATTCTTCACCCCAAACCGCGGTGCCTGAACTGTGATGCATTAGAAATGCTTCTTTTCTAAAGCCAAGCATATACTGGGAGTGGTGAGACTGGACAGGCACTCTCTCTCTCAGGTTAATATTTAGTGTGCGCGTCCGGCCGTCAAGAGAGCTAACGCACAAACACAAATGCAGATACACGCGCACACACACACACACACAGACACACATTTGGAATGGGCCGTCAGATCCTCAAGAGGTTCTACAGCTGTACAATTGAGAGTATCTTGACCAGTTGCATCACCGCCTGGTATGGCAACTGCTTGGCATGCAACCGTAAGGCGCTACAGAGGGTAATGCGTACGAGCCTCCTGCCATCCAGGATCTCTATACCAGGCGGTGTCAGATGAAGGCCCTAGAATTTGTCAAAGACTCCAGCCACCCAAGTCATGGACTGTTCTGTCTGCTACCACACGGCAAACGGTACCGGAGTGCCAAGTCTTGCTCCGAACTCACTGGACTCTACCCAGACATTCACCACATACTATACTGACATTACAACACACACTCACACTCGCTGCTGCTACTCTGTTTATTATTTACAGTAAGCAGATAAATAGATGGTCTAGTCATTTTTACCCCTACCTACATATGCATATTAGTTCAATTACCTCAACTACCTCATACATTGACTCAGAGGCTGTACTCCTTGTATATAGCCATGTTATTACCTTCTACCCTTTTTTAACCTTTATTTAACTAGGCAAGTCAGTTAAGAACAAATTCTTATTTACAATGACGGCCTAGGAACAGTGGGTTAACTGCCTTGTTCAGGGGCAGAACGACAGATTTTTACCTTGTCAGCTCGGAGATTCGATCCAGCAACCTTTCAGTTACTAGTCCAACGCTCTAACCACTAGGCTACACCTGCACATTGACTCGGAGCCGGTACTCCTTGTATATAGCCTTGTTATTGTTATTTATTTTAGTACTATTTCCTTTTTTTTATTTAGCAAATCTGTCATACTTTTTAACTCTGCATTGTTGAGAAAGGACTCGTAGGTAAGCATTTCATGTTCTGCAGGTGTTGTGTTCGACGCATGTGACAAATAAAATTTGATTTGATTAATTTGACATACCTCTCTCTCTCTCTTTCTCTCTCTGCCCCACTCTCCCTCTGTAAGACTTCATCATATCATCCACACAGCGCTGTGGGGTCAGAGTGGATATATTTTGTACTCAGTTCAGTCACGGAGAAAATACATGTCCTTAATGCAACCTCTCCTCTTTCTCTGTGCTTCGCGCTTGTTGTAGCCAACTACAGCCGTCCATGTTGGTAATTCTATGGTCTGGAGCTTTTAGATTTCTTTTCCCCCTCCATTGCTTTGGTCATGATGAGTACACGTGAGAGTGTACATGATGTACTGTAGTAGTACACGTGACAGCTTACGTACCTTATCTAGTAGTACACGTGAACGTAAAGGCTATTGAATTGTCCGAACCTATGTAACAGTACATGTGATAACATACGTAATATTACATGTCAGATTGTGGGTAGCAGCGCGAGACCACATGTAATGGTGAATGTACTGCTGTATCAATCAGGCCTGAGAGCAACCAGGTTTGCTGATCGAGTGTGTAGCATTACAACCCCAGGGAGAGTACTACTACTAATGCATTACACTGAAATACCACTACAGGCTGCATGAAGCTGAGCGCAATGAAGGGTCTGCTGTGTGTGTGTGTGTGTGTGTGTTTGTGCACGTGCATGCATCTGTGTGTGTGTGTGTGACTGTGTGTGTGTGTGTGTTTGTGTGTGTGTGTGTGTTTTGTGCACGTGCATCTGTGTGTGTGTGACTGGGTGCGTGTGTGTGTATGTGTCACAGACCTTTGTTGACAGCTTGAAGAGGCTGGCTGGAGTAGTAGGCATCTTAATGGGGGACTATACGTGTTGAGGAGGAGTGCCCTTCTGCAAGGTAATCTGTTGTTCAATAGCTAACTGAGTGCACTTGAAATGCACAGTCCCTTTCTCCTACTCCCCTTGTGGTAATGGCCATGTGATGGAGAAGCTTAACACGCTGTCCAAGGGTACACACTATAGACAAGTGAGACAACGTCTATACCCTAGTGTCTGTATAAACATACACTTCATTGTTGATGTTGATATGATCGTATGGTCGTATGATGTAATTGACATCTGTGTGTATACAGAGGTTGCACTAATAGATGCCACGCACTTGCCATGTGTAGAGGGTTCGGCTTCTGTAGTGTAACACGTGAAGAGTTTCAATGACATCACATGTTGAAAAACTCTCAATAGTAGTGCACAGAAAATTGGCCAGTGTTACCTAGTGTTGATTTTTCAGTGTAACACTCCTAGTCTCTAAGTGTTAAATGAACACTCATTGGTGTAAAAGAACCCCAGTGTCGGTGTTAATAACTAGTTTTAAACTTAAACCACGCTTGCTCTATTGCAGGTTGACTTTTAGAATAGTTTGTTTCAATGTCGTTTTGCATGTACAGTACCAGTCAAAAGTTTGGACACACCTATTAATTCAAGGGTTTTTCTTTATTTTACTATTTTCTATGTTGTAGATCAATAGTGAAAACATCAAAACTATGAAATAACACATGGAATCATGTAGTAACCCAAAAAGTTTTTAACAAATCAAATTATATTTTAGATTTTAGATTCTTCAAAGTAGCCACCCTTTGCCTTGACAGCTTTGCACACTCTTTGTATTCCCTCAACCAGCTTCATGAGGTAGTCACCTGGAATGCATTTCAACTAACAGGTGTGCCTTCGTAGAAGTTAATTTGTGGAATTTCCTTCCTTCTTAATGTGTTTGAGCCAATCAGATGTGTTGTGACAAGGTAGGGGTGGTATACAAAAGCCCTATTTGGTAAAAGACCAAGTCCATATTATGGCAAGAACAGCTCAAATAAGCGAAGAGAAACAACAGTCCATAATTAATTTAAGACGTGGAGGTAAGTCAAAAGGGGAAATTTCAAGAACTTTGAAAGAGTAGGTGTGTCCAAACTTTTGACTGGTACTGTACTTTGATTAATTAATTAACATCATGTTACTCAAATATAAATAACATACATTTTTCTAAACTAATCCAATCTGTTACTTGGACTTATTGCACCCGTTACTGAAATGGTTGTTCCAGTTGAGACGGTTTAGGTAGTGTCATAGCTTAGCCTTCCCAACCCGGTGGTCATTCTTAATGCAGGTTTCTGGTGAATACATTTTTTAAATGTTTGATATCCCCTCTCTGGCTGGATTGCAATAGGAATTGCAGATCACTTTGTAAACCAGCATAATGTGACTTTCAGGCCTGATGTGTCCTGTAAACCATGCATTTCAGGCCACTGTATTAGGGTAAATATAAGCCCTCAAAATAAGTTCTTATCAAGTATGTGTTTTATTGTCTTATAAAACTGATAATGGTTGAATGCAACAACCATGTATCTTTCACTAACAAATGAAGTAATGGGTAGTAACTCTACAATTCTCTCGAAAGGCAAGGCACTCTGGGAAATAAGCAAATAAGGCTTTACACTAAGCAGTGAGTTAATTGAACTCTGAAAAGTGTGGCATGGTATAGACAACGTGCCAGTGTTAATTAAGTAAACACTCTCTGTGTTGAATTAACACTGGAGAATTTGCTCAGTGTGTCCGTGTCTGTGTGTGTGAGAGAGATTGGCAGTATCCTGGGAGGACCCCAGTCAGTCCCAGCAGCAGAGTAATAACCAGAGTTGGGTAGGTTACTTTCTAAATGTAATTGATTACAGTTACTAGTTACCTGTCCAAAATTGTAATCAGTAATGTAACTTTTGATTACCCAAACTCAGTAACGTAATCTGATTACATTCACTTTTAGATTACTTTCCCCTTAAGAGGCAATAGAAGAAGACAAAAATGTGTGTTACTAATTGAACGAAATCTATTGCAGAATAAATCAATGTTCAAGTTTACATAGCTGGCCTTATATTGATGTTGATTTTTACTTTATAGTAAGCTTATTCTAACCCATCTACATATAATAACACAATTATATTATATCTTTACATTAAAAACCAAAGTCTATCAGAATTCCAGTCATTACAATAAATGTTATACCCCTTGATCTTCAAGAATAGGACTTGGAAATATGGAAGTATGGATTAGCCAAATTGTTTTACCTGAGCATAACCCCAAAACTAAGGACTTATTAGCCAGCCCTACTCTGTTGTTTTATGATTTTGTTTTCATGGAGGACTGATTGGGCTCATTGTTTGGAGTTGAAATATAAATGCTGCGCCCATGGAATGGCATGCTTTGAGCACTATTGAAAAGTGCATTTATGTGAAAAATTAATGTGAAAAATTAATGCCTTATACTGCAGTTACCATAGGCCTATTTCTTACCTTTTTGTTGGTGACACTTTGATATCTTGATAATTTGCAGCTGTTTAAAGGCAAATCCATAAATCCACAAATGGTCGCCCCGCCTCTGTTTTGGTAAAAAGCTGAGGGATGGGCCTGGAGAAATGGAACCACACTCAGATTAATAGAATTAGCTATGGATACAAGGACTGACCATCCATCAAAATGATTGTTTTAACCATGTTATGAGGTTTTACAGTGGTTGTTTACATTTACAATGTTTACAAACATTGGAGTAAAACAAGCTTATATTCTGGGTTCTCATGGAGTGTGACAGTTGAACTAAGCTCATGAGGCATTTATAAAAGTTATATTCTTCAAGAATCAATGGATATATATAAGAGCAGCAGTGTGATTCACATCAATGCACTATGTAGATATTAAACAATAAGTGATATCCGTATCGCTGTAGACTACTACACCACGGCTGTCATCCTTACCTCCAAGCGCTTATTCAAGTTGGATAATCTTTTGATGCCGACAGCAGTCGTACCATTGGAAGACATAGTTTGGACTGTAGCCTACAAAAGCCTAGTCCTGCTCTTTTCCCGGGATCCATCAAAGACATTTGGTGTGTCATCGTAGTGGTCTCTGACTTCTGGTCAGACTCGCTCAGGTGGAACAAACTTAAACGTGCGCCTTTTTTCAATGCTGATTTGAATGTCATTGAGACAAACAGAGAAGTGTCAAAGATTTTTTTCCACAAACATCCTTTCTGAATTTAAAAGTAATCATCTAGTTTTTCAAAAGTATCTGTAATCTGATTACAATATTTTTGCTCATAATGTAATGGATTACAGTTACCTTTTTTGTTGTTGTAATCTCTTACATGTAACAGATTACATGTAATCCGTTACTCCCCAACCCTGTGGTTTAAGTGATGGTTATGGATGGAGGTAATGACATAAAGCCTAGAGTATTGACTCCTCTAAAGACAGCTTTATACCATAGGAAGGAGAGCAGTGGTGGCTAGCAGAGTGGAGCTAATCGCCCTATTCTCTGTGACTTTGGTAGAGGCCGCAAATATACACACAGATCACAACGGGTCAGCCCCACTAAAGCACATATTTACCATTTCCTCCTATCATACCTGCACAGCGAGGGAGAGATTGAGGGATTGAGAAGATATAGAGAGGAGAGAATGAGAGGGAGGGAGGGAATAAAAGAGACAGAAAAAGATGGAGGGAGAGAGAGAGAGCGGGAGAGTGTGTGTGTGTGTGTGTGTGTGTGTGTGTGTGTGTGTGTGTGTGTGTGTGTGTGTGTGTGTGTGTGTGTGTGTGCACGTGCGTGTGTGGCTGTACAGCTAACATCTGCTGGGTGGATCCCAATGCTCTCAGCAGAGTTTAATGGAGACTGCTATCTCCAGACGTGCTGCTTTTATAATGGAGGGCTTAGTGCTCTGAGGAATGCCTCTCTCTCTCTTGTGCTCTTTTTCCTTTCTCGCTCTGTTTTTTCTCTCTTTCTCCCCATCTTTCTACCTCTGTCTTTTTCATTATCCCCATCTCTCCCCCATTTCCTTTCTCTCTTTCTCTCTCGTTCTCCCCTCTCTCTCCTCCCGTCCCTTTCCCTTCCCTCTTTCTCTCTTTCTCTGACAAAAACTCTCATTGGAGGAGATCTCTCTCTGTATGTACACACCGTCCTGTCAGTGCTCTGCTCTCCGTGGCCAACGTTCACCCAGGGCTCCTTCTGCTGTAATCTACAACTTTAGCTACTCTGTATCCTATTAAAGTAGATAACACAGACCGTTGTGAAGATAACTCAGATCAAATATTAGGAGTTGAGTGTCGATGTCGTTGGAGTCACTGAAGAGGGAAATGGGGAAAATCCCATATGGCACCCTATTCTCCACATATAGTGCACCAAAAGTATTGCTCTAAGAAGGAGTGAATCCTAACTTGCGATGAAATCAAAATTCCCCTTAGTTATACGTCAATGTCAGTGGGACACAGTGACATTTAGAATTAAATGGTCGTTTTTTGGTAGGATTCTTCCCTACCTTAGTCTGGCTGTATGAGTAGCACCTACTGCATACATATGTGTTCTCTAGCCCTATTCTCCCTCTAGGCAGCTGTTGTTGTGTTGGTACGATATGCACTCTCCAGAGCTGATGTGAGAGGAGAGTGATGTCACAGGGACAGAGAGCTTAGCTAACAGGGTGACCTGCTATTTGAGTCACACCTAGCTGGCATTGAGGAGCTGCTCACACATAGATTCTACACTCACACCATTCTTCCACAGGCTCCGCTCCAGGTTTCCCAACTGGGTTGAGATCTGGCGACCGAGACGGCCATGGCATATGGTTCACATTGTTTTCGTGCTCATCAAACCATTCAGTAACCACTCACTCATGCCCTGTAGGATGGGCGCATTGTCATTCTATGGGGGCATAGCCATGGTAGCCAAAATAATGGCCTGCCAAGCATTTTTATACATGACCCTAAGCATGATGGGACGTTAATTGCTAAATTAACTCAGGAACCACACCTGTGTGGAAGAACCGGCTTTCAATATACTTTGTATCCCTCATTTATCAAGTGATTCCATTATTTTGGCAGTTACCTGTAGCTAGCAGATTGTAACGGCTTAATGTGATACTCCATTAAGCATTACAGGATAGGTACTGTTTGGCTACATAGAGAATCTTTGACCAAGTTAAGGTTGGTCGATAATTCTCTGTGCTACGCCAAACAGTACCTATCCTGTAACGGCTAATGGAGTATCACATTAGCCCTCTAGCTAACTCACACCTATAACGCTAACTGACCCACACTGACACGCAGTTCGTACTGTTGCCATAACGTAAGTCATGGCACGCAGGCCTCAAGGCCTGCCTAGAAATGTGTACCAGTCCACACCGTTAGTACATTGTCAGAGCACACTGTACACACACATGCATATGTACACACACACCTAGTGGAAAATAGAGAGAGTGAACAAATGTGAACGATGATGAAGGCCAGTGATGAAGAGGCCTCTAGCGACTTGCTGGCCCAGCGTGATGACTCAGTCACGATTTATGGCATTGTTTGAATGACTGACCATCGGTGGGCTATAATCGGGGTCAAACACACCTTATCTGTGGCAATCTCGATGAAGAGACATTCCCACATATAGCGATGTGCGCTGAGAATCGGGAAGCAAGTTCAGGGAGTGAGTGTTTTAATAAATAAAATGCAACATAATACAAAACAAAAAACATGAACAACGCACAGACATGAAACAGAAACAATGACGCCTGAGGGAGGATCCAAAGGGAGTGACATATATAGGGAAGGTAATCAGGGAAGTGATGGAGTCCAGGTGAGTCTGATGACTTGCAGGTGCGCGTAACGATGGTAACAGGTGTGCGCCATAACGAGCAGCCTGGTGACTTAGAGGCCGGAGAGGGAGCACACGTGACAGTACCCCCTCCCCGATGCGCGGCTCTAGCCGCAGGACGCCTACCAAATTGATGATCCCGGGGGTCAGGAGCGGACCGGACACCTCTGCAGAGGTGCGGGAAACCTGTTAATCCAGCTGAGACGCAGGAGCATGGCGACCTAGAGCGCCGGAGAGAGCATACCTGACGGTACCCCCTCCCCGGCGCGTTCGGCTCTAGCCGCAGGACACCAACCCAAGGGATGATCCCGGGGATCAGGAGCGGACCGGTCACCCCTGCTGATGCGCGGGAACCTGTCGCCGGCTGGGACGCGGGAACCTGACAGACCGGCTGAGGCAGGGGAGCCTGGCGATCTGGTGGATGCAGGGGAGCCTGGCGATCCGACAAAGGCATGAAAGCCCAACAAGCCGGCTGAGGCAGGGGAGCCTGGCGATCTGGCTGAGGCAGGGGAGCCTGGAGATCCGGCTGAGGCAGGGGAGCCTGGAGATCCGGCTGAGGCAGGGGAGCCTGGAGATCCGGCTGAGGCAGGGGAGCCTGGCGATCCGGTTGAGGCAGGGGAGCCTGGTGATCTGGCTGAGGCATGAAAGCCTGTAGCAGCTCCCGGACCCAACGTCATTCCACCTGACACAAAAACAACAACAAAAAACACTCCCTGATGCTTCCCTTAGGTGAGGCGTTATTCTATAACAGTGTGCGCTGAGAGTCAGGAACGAAGTTCAAGGAGTGAGTGCTTTAATAAATAAACGCTACATAATACAAAACAAGAGCAACGCACAGACATGAAACAGAAACAATGACGCCTGGGGAAGGAACCAAAGGGAGTGACATATATAGAGAAGGTAATCAGGGAAGTGATGGAGTCCAGGTGAGTCTGATGACGCGCAGGTGTGCGTAACGATGGCAACAGGTGTGCGCCATAACGAGCAGCCTGGTGACCTAGAGGCCGGAGAAGGACCACACTTGACACCACAGAAGTCCTAGGGTCACTGAAGCCAGGAGTGGTGAAGACTGATGAAACTTGAATCGACTAAATGAATGTTACTTTGTGAAATAAATTGTCATGTTTGGATTGTTTAAAGAGTTCCTAAAGAGCTATGTATTTTGATATGTTTCATGGTACTGTAAGTGCTATGGATTTATTGTTACAGAGAATCTGAGGTACTCTGTTTGCTTGACGGCGGATAGTTCAGAGAGGAGCGACAAAGGAGTGACGGTGTTGAGGTGTGGTTATTACATTAGAGAAGGAGTGTGAAGTTCTATGCCTTTTGTATGAATGTTTTGGGCCATGCAAACTGATGTTAATTAGACAATAGGAGATACTGGGAGTTGGCATTCTTGGAAGAATAAAATATGGGTTTGAACTTAGATCATGTTGTCATTGGTTAACCAATCTCCTTATGTACGTTTGTATGTCATAGTGGTGACTTTTCTATGCTGTTAAGACTTAAGATATTTTGTATAATTTTGAATGTGAAGATTTCTGGTGTCATCATTTGTTAATTGTATTCATATTGTGTAACTGTAATAATTATGGATTCTTTAAAATGGATACGAACTGTAGTACTCAAATTTCTGAGTAATATTCCTTGAATTATTATTTGGTGAAATGTCTAATGGTAAATGTTATTAATAATATACAAAGCATCAATGCTTGGTCTCTAACCCTGCATCTCCGAGTCAAGGTTAACTCAATCATTAAATGCTAGGACATTGATTGCAAGACATTAGCTCCTTGTCCCTCAGCCTCTTAATAATTGCATGAAGGTAAACCTAGACTTGTGCATCTTATAGTATTCCGAGTGGTGATGCAAGGTTTGCAACCTTGGCTATGCCCTCTGGATACGATTATGGACCTATAGCATTCACATGATAATGGAGTCAGATTGATGAATGGAGTTTGTTATTATATTCAACATAATGTTTGGATAATTTCCACCACCCTACACACGCAGACGCGCGCGCACACACACACACACACACTTCAACGTCTAAGCCTTCTCTCATCTTCTTTCCGGATGCTCTCATTAGAGAGGATATACTGTAAATTGGTATTACTGTCGACATGTGTAATCTGTTCACGCCTGTTCTCTCTCTTGGCGAGGGGTGGGGGGGGGGCAGTGGAGCACTGGTTTGTTTTCCTCCTCAGCGGAACGCTATGCTGGCTAGCCGGGGCTGCGTTGTGCTGTTGTGACTGAAGAAGCGTGACTGGCCATCTGCTAGCTGTGATTCCTACGCCATGCTATAGTCAGGGATGGACACAGATGAGTGGTTGCGCTTTGAGAGGAATCCCTCTGATGGTGGAGGGGTCTGTGTGTATGTGTTTGTGTGTGTGTGTGTGTGTGTGTGTGTGTGTGCATGCGTGAACATGTTTGTGTTTAGTTCTGATGAAGCCTCTACGATACCATAGGGGTTTTGTTAAGTATTATTTCTGACAAAGTATAGTAGCCAGTGTAGGGTTATCAGTGTATCGTTTGTCTCAGCATATGGTTTATATCAGCGTATGGTTTGTATCAGCGTATGGTTTGTATCAGCGTATGGTTTATATCAGGGTATGGTTTGTATCAGCGTATGGCTTATGTCAGTTTATGGTTTATATCAGCTCATGGCTTATATCAGCTTATGGTTTATATCAGTTTATGGCTTATATCAGCGTATGGTTTATATCAATTTATGGCTTATATCAGCTTATGGTTTATATCAATTTATGGCTTATGTCAGCTTATGGTTTATATAAATTTATGGCTTATATCAGTTTATGGTTTATATCAGCTTATGGCTTATATCAGCGTATGGTTTATATCAGCGTATGGTTTATATCATACCAGCGTATGGTTTGTATCAGCGTATGGTTTGTATCAGCGTATGGTTTATATCAGGGTATGGTTTGTATCAGCGTATGGCTTATGTCAGTTTATGGTTTATATCAGCTCATGGCTTATATCAGCTTATGGTTTATATCAGTTTATGGCTTATATCAGCTTATGGTTTATATCAATTTATGGCTTATATCAGCTTATGGTTTATATCAATTTATGGCTTATGTCAGCTTATGGTTTATATAAATTTATGGCTTATATCAGTTTATGGTTTATATCAGCTTATGGCTTATATCAGCATATGGCTTATATCAGTTTATGGCTTATATCAGCATATGGTTTATATCAGCTTATGGCTTATATCAGCGTATGGTTTATATCAGCGTATGGTTTATATCATACCAGCGTATGGTTTATATCAGCGTATGGTTTATATCAGCGTATGGTTTATATCAGCGTATGGTTTATATCAGCGTATGGTTTATATCAGCGTATGGTTTATGTCAGCGTATGGTTTATATCAGCGTATGGTTTATGTCAGTGTAGATTGGTCGGTGTACAATTGTTAGTGTTTAGTTTCTGCCAGTGTGTAGTTTCTGAAAAAGGGCAAAACTAGCAGAATGGCTATTTCACTTGTAGAATGGTTACAGTATGTTGATGCCTTTACTCCCTCCCTCCCTCCCTCCCTCCCCTCTCCAGATGTACATCCAGACCACCACCCTGACTATCTCGCTCAGCCTCAGCGCCTCTGTCTCTCTGGGGATGCTGTACATGCCCAAGGTCTACGTCATTATCTTCCACCCGGAGCAGAACATCCCCAAGCGTAAACGCAGCTTCAAGGCCATCGTCACCGCCGCCACCATGTCAGGCAAGCTGCAGAAGGGAGGTGACCGGCCCAACGGAGAGGTCAAGACGGAGCTGTGTGAGAGCATGGAGACCAACAGTGAGTAAGAACACACCTTTACTAACCTATACGTAATACACTTATATATCTAATGGTAAATTGTATACACCTATACTAACAGTATACATATATATAGTACATCTACACCAGGGTTCCCCAACTGCCGGCCCGTGGGCTGAATGGTTTTATTTGGCCCCCCCAAGTTGAAAAAATAAATAAAATAAAGTGTTTGTTGAATTTTCGTTGTTGGACATAAAAGACTGTCAAAACACCAGGAAATCAGCTTCAATGAATTACACATTTTGGAAATCAAGTATTCCCACACATAGTGGAGAGACACGTGATTGTATACAAATGTTAGTAAGGTTTGAAATTATGATGTTTTAGTCAAATTTTATATCTGTTTGGGCTTCTTGCGGTCAATTTGCTGTCTCCAAAGTATTTGTAATTATATTCCGGCCCCCCGACCATCCACTCAAAAAACAATCAGCCCGCGGCTGAATCTAGTTGATGATCCCTGGCCTACACTAATATAACTAACAATCTATACACCTAAACTCATAGAAGAAAACCTAATCTATAGATCTACACTAACACACAACAGAAATAATCTATACAACTACACGGATGTAACCAACCGTTTGATAATCTCTACAACTATAGTATAACAGTAGTGACATGTAAGTTGGGCCTTTTTCATATCTCTCATTCAAATATCAGTACTTTTAATAGATAAAAATGTAATCTGAATTGTAAACAATGTTCTTGATAGAGCAGCTTGAGTGCTGCAACCTTTGTTTTGAGCACTATTGTTTACAGCACATACAAATGAGCTTCCCATTCAGCTTAACTATGTGTAACAGCTTACGTAAACTTCAAAGCGTTGTTGTGTGAGGAGCTAGTCGTGCCTCTTCAACACTACGACCTGGAAATGTTATTCTTTCTCCCGTGGAGATTCAGAGTGGGTGTTTAAAGCATTTATTTTATCACAGAGTTGATCTGGGTGTTCTGAGAGGTTTAGAAGGTTCTGGAATGTTTGGAGTAATTAGGCTTCATTTACTGTGCTCTGTGTTCTGAACTGCAGCGGATTGAACTATTTCTTCATTACAGACCTGAACGCGAAGAAGTCTCACAGTCAGCGGTTCGGTCGGCTAGAATAACACACACACACACACACACACACACACACACACACACACACACACACACACACACACACACACACACACACACACACACACACACACACACACACAATCACACACACACACACACACACACACAATCACACACACACAGACACACACTAACACACACACACACACACACACACACACACACACACACACACACACACACACACACGAACAACAACACAACAAACAGCACAGGTCACTCACACATCTATTCCCTCATTGGCACAACTGACTGGACTCATACAGAGTTAAGTTTCACAAACCCCAGCCTGAGACATTATTTTCAAATGATAACTGCCTAGGGTTGATGTTGTGTGAAGAAGAAACTGTTGGAACAGTTTTGATTCCTACAGTTTGACATATTGTCTCATTTAAAATGCTTAAATAAACAAGGCGGGTACAGGGCACCGTCTTGACGATAGCTCAGTGCCAGCGGTCCGTGGTCGCTTAAAAACAACTGACATTTACAACCAGCAGCTACAGGGGACGTATAACGGACTTGATAAACACAGCCTCAGACCCCAGACGCAGGTATGCACTAATATTACGGTCAATAGGAAATATATATCCCTTGATATATTTCCTCTCCTCTCTTCCCCTCTTTCCCCTCCCCCCCCTGGCAGCTTCATCAACTAAGACAACATATGTCAGCTACAGTAATCATGCCATCTGAACATCTGAACAGCACCAAAGTGGAGGGAGGGCTGAGAAAAGGATCTGTCACTCAGACAGATGACGGACGAAAAGACGGACAGACCGATGGGGCTCCCACCGCCACCGGTAACCAAGCATGAGACATTTTATATTGTTCTGACAGCATCAAACCTAATACCACCAGAGACGCGGGACCACAAAGACCAACCACCAATCAGTGGGCCCCGTTCGCTCTCTTCCTGCAAATCACAACACAACGGTCCTGCCATAAACTTTGAACTAACCGTGAAGACAGCGGTTTAAAAAAAAAATCCACTGCAGGCTCTATGGTCCAGAGAAAAAAAGGAAGAAAAAAGAAGAAAAACATAACAAAACAAAACTGTGTAAAAGTTATACATAGGGGAGATGTACATGGGAGATAAAAAGACATTAAAAGAGTTTAAAATTGAAAAATATTTAAAAGAGAAAATTGAAGAAACTACGAGAATCAACCATGATGTTTATTGTTATTCTACTTGTAAGTATTTTTGTGGTTGTGAAGATTTTTTCATTCTTGTCCCAGCTGTCGTGCGACCTTGCATACTCAGAAAGTTTGTTTCTTGTATCGAATGGCTAACTGAATGGGTAGCCCTGGGTTGTGAATCTGTAAATCCCCTGGTTGAAGCATGCCAGTTTTTATACAAATGATTTATTTATAATAAAGGAATGTTTTGCAAATGTATAGATTTGTGCTTATGCTTTTAAGATACAACGCAGACACCAATTGTATATGTTTTTGTTTATTATAATATTAGTGACCGACTTGCTAGATTCTGTCTTCTGTAGCAAAATTTGAAATGGTGTTTTTTACATTGGATGAAAGTAAAGACTCAGAGCTAGAAAATGGTATATCATATACTACAGTTGAGGAACAATGGGAAAGTAATTCTGCTATGAAAGTTGATAAACTTGTAACCTCACTTCTGAGAAAATGGCCTTTGAATGTTTTGATACATCTACTGGAGAGCTCCTCTTTGTCTACACTCATTCAGCATTGTTCACACCCTCTTAAGCTTTAGCCCAACCCATCTCTTTAAGGATTTGCATGTGAGGCCATGTACTAAACAACCACCGTTTTCAAGACTAAATGCTGGTTTATACTACGGGTGTGTTCGTAAACTCAGAGCGTTCGTAAACTCAGAGCGTTGTCAGATTGTCCATTCATAAATTCAGAGCGTTTCGCTCTCGGAACATTCAAAGGGCACACTGGACACTCTGGCCAAGGAGTAGGGTTGATCTGAGCATTCTGTCCTAACAACAGCAGTCATGCACCCAAGCTAACTGGCTAATGTTGGCTAGCTTGCTAGCTAATTCCAGACACAAATGAGCTCACTCTGACCATTTTACTTGTCCTATCAGAGCTGGTTAGGCTTTTTTTATGTTATCTAGAGCCTTGTTGACTGCAACTGTGCTGCTGGCAACAATTTAATTATGCTTTTTTGTCAGTTCTTACTGACATTGGTCATATTCAACAGGTGTTGAAAGTTCATAAATTTGTCAGTTATTCCGCGCTGGCACACTCACATGAGAGTGCTCTGAAATCAGAGTAGATAGCCAGAGCGAATTTACTAGCTACATCTATCAACAGTTGTCGCAGTGACATCATGAACGTTCTATTGAAATGGTTACTCTTTTGTTAAGACATGTAGCTAGCTAGCTAGCTAGCTAAACAATGAACCATAATCCCAACTTGTGACGTTACTACCCTGCATGAATCTGCAGGAAGCTAACCAGGCTATAACTAGCAAAGCTTCATTAAATAGTACCCGCAAAACACCAGTCTCAACATCAACAGTGAAGAGGCGACTCCGGGATGCTGGCCTTCTAGGCAGAGTTCGTCTGTCCAGTGTATGTGTTATTTTGCCCATCTTAATCTTTTATTTTTATTGGGCAGTCTGAGTATTGGCTTTTTATTTGCAACTCTGCCTAGAAGGCCAGCATCCCTGAGTCGCCTCTTCACTGTTGATGTTGAGACTGGTGTTTTGCAGGTAGTATTTAATGAAGCTGCCAGTTGAGGACTTGTGAGGCGTCTGTTTCTCAAACTAGACACTCTAATGGGCTTGTCCTCTTGCCCTGGGGCCTCCCACTCCTCTTCCTATTCTGGTCAGGGCCAGTGTTCTGTGAAGGGAGTAGTACACAGCGTTGTACGAGATCTTCAGTTTCTTGGCAATTTCTCGCAGGGAGTAGCCTTCATTTATCAGAACAAGAATAGACTGGCGAGTTTCAGAAGAAAGGCCTTTGTTTTTGGCCATTTTGAGCCTGTAATCGAACGCACAAATGCTGATGCTCCAGATACTCAACTTGTGTAAAGAAGGCTTATGTAGATATTCCATAAAAAATCAGTTAAACACTGTATAGCCTCATAACATGATTAAAACATTAATGTTGATATCATAGATGGTCAGTCATTGGATCTATATCTATTAATCTGAGAGTGGTTACATTTCTCCAGGCCCATCCCTCAGCTTTTTACCAAAACAGAGGCAACCATTTTGTTATTGTTTCATCTGTTGATTTGCCATTTGATATCTTGATAACAGCTGCATATTATCAAGATATCAAAGTGTCACCAACAAAAAGGGAAACAAATAGCCCTTACACAGCCTGGAGGTGTATTGGGTCATTGTCCTGTTCAAAAACAAATGACAGTCCCACAAAGCGTAAACCAGATGGTGATGGTGATCACTGCAGAATGCTGTGGTTAAGTGTGCCTTGAATTCTAATTAAATCACTGACAGTGTCACCAGCAAAGCACGCCCACACCATCACACCTTCTCCTCCATGCGTCACGGTGGGAACCACACATGCGAGATAATTAGTTCACCAAATCTGCATTTCATAACGACACAGCAGTTGTAACCAAAAATCTCCAATTTGGACTCATCAGGCCAAAGGACAGATTTCCACCGGTCTAATGTCCATTGCTCGTGTTTCTTCTCTGCAGCAGAGGTAACTCTGGGTCTTCCTTTCCTGTGGCGGTCCTCTTGAGAGCTAGTTTCATCATAGCGCTTGATGGTTTTTGCGACTTCACTTGAAGAAACTTTCAAAGTTTTTGACATTTTCCTGATTGACTGACCTTCATGTCTTCAAGTAATGATGGACTGTCGTTTCTCTTCGCTTATTTGAGCTGTTCTTGACATAATATGGACTTGGTCTTTTACCAAATAGGGCTATCTTCTGTATACCACCCCTACCTTGTCACAATACAACTTATTGGATCAAACGCATTAAGAAGGAAAGAAATTCCACAATTTAACTTTTAACAAGGCACACCTGTTAATTGAAATGCATTCCAGGTGACTACCACATGTAGCTGGTTGAGAGAATGCCAAGAGTGTGCAAAGCTGTCATCAAGGCAAAGGTTTGTTACTTTTAAGAATCTCAAATATAAAAAATATTTAGATTTGTTTAACACTTTTTTGCTTACTACATGATTCCATATGTGTTATTTCATAGTTTGATGTCTTCACTATTATTCTACAATGTAGAAAATAGTAAAAATAAAGAAAAACCCTTGAATGAGTAGGTGTGTTCAAACTTTTGACTGTACTGTATGTCTTCCTGAAACAAGTCACATTTATTGATTTTCAATTATGAGGACAAAGACACAGTGACACCAAGTGTAATGTAACATTCCCAGTCCTGTACCCATCCTACCACCTATCCCTCTACCGTATGCTGTATCTTGTTTCTGCCAATCTGAATCTCTACACGTTTCCCTACACCCAATATGGCGGACATTCCTTTTACAATTTCTTTACTCTCTGTATTAATTAAACCATCAATACAGCAAATCACTTTTCCTGACACACAGCAAAACAAATTCTTTCCGTTTTGAGCATAACGCATTTCTTTCATCGATTTTTCCTGGTCTTACAGCATTACAAACCTCTACCACTCCACCGAGGGTTGTTGTCTTCCATACTGAAGTAGCTACTAGTGGAGAAGCTATCCGGATGACGAGAAGGCAGTGTGTGTGTGTGCACGCGGGCGTGTGTGTGCCTGGTCACCTCTGTGTGTGTGTGGTAATGGGTGTCTACTTGCAGACACTGAGGGCAGAATCCTTTATGTTTCTGAACAAGCCTGCTCCATCTCACTAAATGTTGAAGAATAAAAATACATGAGATCTGAGAAGCAGTGAGCTGCATCAATACATTCATTCTCACTGGAGAGGAACGATCGATAAAGCTGAAAGAGGAACACAACACCTTTTCCTGTATACAACAACAGACGAGCATTGTATGTCAGATTAAAAATAATGAAAGTCAGGGCTTTGTTTAACTGATGTCCCTGTCGGCTGCTTTGTGTGAGTCCAACCTCCCTCTACAATGAAATAAGAAAAAAACTGAAAATAATAGGCCATGGACAGCACAATGATTTGTATTTACAACACATATAATGGGAAGCGGCTTGCGGGCCAAACAGCAGTTATTTTACAATAGATGAAATAGAGGACTGCCGTTGATTAATGTGATTCTACAGCCCAATACATAGCAAAAATACAGTCTTGCCTTTCCCATTCAAGTCTGACCATTAGCATACTGACAGATAAGAAGTGGTAGTTGACAGGAACATATTATAACCTGGCAGTGGTCCTGGGGGTCTAAGCCTGCCACTCAGCAGCAGACAGGACTCCGGGTCAGGGATACTTTTCAGAGGGTAGTAGTGACAGTAATCCTAGTTATCTACCTGCAGGCTAATTCAATTACCAGTTACACAGACCACTGTCACTGTCAGGGACAAAAGACTACGCGCACAACACCAGGAGACTGCTCTCTCTATCGATCCTCTCACACACCCACGTGGTTGTGACGTCCGACAGGTGGGAGGGTGTGTGTACGTGTTTGTGTGTGCACTCGAGCGTGTGTGTGTTTATTGAGGTGAAGCAGGCAGTTGTCCTCCACTCTTGTCTCTGTGTGTGTGTGTGTGTGTGTGTGTGTGTGTGTGTGTGTGTGTGTGTGTGTGTGTGTGCGTTTGTGTACGTGTGTGTGTATGGAGACAAAGAGCGTGGATGATTCTGAATTCCAGATCAGAGTATGGATGTGGTTGCCATGATACCCTGACCAGTCGTTGGCAACACTGGACCTTTCATCTTCTCATCTCATCTCTCTCCCTCTCTCTCTCTCTCTCTCGCTCTCTCTCTCTCTCTCTCTCTCTCTCTCTCTCTCTCTCTCTCTCTCTCTCTGCTGTCATGGAGATTCTGTTGTCCTAAAACACACTCTTCTATACAGCACAGACATCAACAGCAGCAGTGGATAGAGCTGTCTGGGCCTCCCAATGTACCTATACATAATGTATGAACACTTCCATTTTCAAGCCACTTTCTTCAAACAGATTTTCAAATTTGTTCAATAGTTTGATTATCTGACTGTCTGCAAGTGTTGCTCCCATCCAAAACCTAAGGAGATATGCTTGTAATCTGAGTTTGATGGAATGTTGTATTCTTTTTTTTCAGGTTAGTCACACACTAGGGCCTCAAGGGAGGTTATTTCTGTGTTTGTATCTTTCCTTCCACAATAAGATTTTACCCGGACTGTGAGTCAGAATGTTTCATTGTTTATGTATTCCTGCAGCCCAATGTACTATAGCAGCTCTCTTGTTTTAGGACCTGAGAACAGAGGCTCCCCAGAGGCTAGTAGAAGAGGAGAACAGGTTTAATCTCAAACCTACCGGTTGGCAAACCAAACACACACACACACACACACACACACACACACACACACACACACACACACACACACACACACACACACACACACACACACACACACACACACTGGTCTACCTTTTCAATTTGAATAAATAGGGTGCAATTCTCTGTGGGAAATTTGATATAAACAAACACATACTGAAGGTGTGTTTGCAGATGTGACCGTTTGGTACCAATATTGAAAACACCAAACGTCACATGCTTATCATGCCCATGTTTCGACATGAAAGAAAAGTTTGTTGGCAATATTTCACTTTTAGTTATTTACAGTTATTTGATTCCTGCATGGTCTTCCGATGAGACTATATAAACATATGACTGTTTTGTGTTCCGACCAGCCTTCTCCGCTCAGACATCGTCGACGGCAATGGACGGACACCTGGGATGGACGGCGAGCTGTCAGAAATGTCACACCTGCCAGTCAGCATTCCCCTCCGTTCCCTGCCGCTCCCTGCCACTCGCCACATCGCTCCGGTGTGTTCTCCCGTTAATGAGGGAGCGTCCGTTAGAGCATACCACTAGCGTGTTTAAACAGCGGAACGAACGGAGCCCAGTGCAGCCGGTGGGCAACACAACAACGCCTGTTTCTGTTTGCAGCCTGCACCGCACCAGGAGAATACTGATGCCTGCCTGCTGCCTGCTTCGTGCAGCCTGCCTCCCTTCCAGCTGCTAGCCTGAGAAATTAGGTTTGTCATATCGACTGTGTCTAAGGAAGTTATTTCATTAAAAAGGTGGCTGGCGTTTTCGAGCGTGCTGGTGTTATGTAGCCTTTGCTGTGTTGGGTATGAAGATGTTCAATAGCCTAGCATGTCTCCACTAGGATCAGAAAGCCTATACCAAGGCTATGTGTGTATCATAACAGACCATCTGTTTCTGAGGGCTGTTTGTATGCCTTAGGGCGCAGCTTTCTTTCAGGACGCACTACATTAAAAGATAATCTGTTGTGTGCAGATATCTCGAGACAAATGCACGTTGTGTGAATATTGTATCGCAATAACCTATGTAGGTATGTGTATCTGACAATCACTAAAACAACTAAAAGCAGGCTGCCTAATCCCTGCCTGGGAGAAGAAGAAAAAAGGAGGAGAAGAGAGAAAGAAGAGAAGAGAAAAAGGGGAGAGAGGAGAGGCTTCCTCTGGGGATTGCTGAGTGCTTCGTCCAACTGGACTGAGCGTCAGGAAGCTGTCTGGGTTAGTCCAACTGATTTTGATTTGAAGTGAGATGTTCAGCACGTCTATTTTCCCCCTTCCCAAAATATTAATTTCAAAACGCATGTCTCACCGATGAGCATAATTGGTTTCATTGACGGTGCCAAAGAGAGTTAATTTCGGGGAATGAAAGTGTTGTACTAATTGTACTAATTCAGAGGGCGATACAGCAGTCTGTCTGAGGTTTGTCACGACGCTTTGTCTCTGAACAATGAGAGACTATGCCACTGCTGGCTGTTCTACTGTCTCTTTCCTCCTTTTAATATTTGTTGATGAATTAAACAGCACTACTGGGCCACGGTCAAGTCCTCTCAAAATGTTACCCATACACTCTACAGAGTATCTTCAAAGACTGAGCAGTTGTAAAAATACCACTCCAGGGATGTTTCTTTTGGCTGCGTTGTGCTCTGTGGGCTGAATCTAGGGTGTGTTTATCATTGGAAACTTCAGGCCAGGTTTACACGCAGAAATGAACTGTTGTCAAGCTCAATTGATCAAGTTACAACAACTGCTGAGTTAAATAATAAGTGTTTACCTTGACCTTCTTGTGATATTCAAAACTATTGATCTTAAAGTAGGCCCTGGCTGCAGGCTTAAGGAGCAGGAACACCACGGACGCTTATAAGCCCGAGATCTTAGAGAGTAGAGGATCTTCTGTAAAAAAAAATAAGGTGCCTCTTTGAATTTCACAGCAATCAATTGGCTAGGCTCAGGCTGGCAGCCACACTCTCCAAAGCCACTCTATCACTGCAGCTAGAGGCGGGAAACCACAGTGACTGTGGCTAGGCTCATTTAGTCCTGAATGCTGCCAGTTAAAATGCATGGTTGTGCCCAATACAGGGCGGCTGGTACCGTTTCCCATTATTTTATCCTCCAGGGCTTTTTGAAAGCTGTTGTTTGAACTTGAATGGATAAGTTTGTTTTGGAGAAGTGTGTGTGTGCCCGCGTGCGTGCTAGCATGGGGGTGTGTGTCTCTTTCGTGTGTGTTTTGCGTTTCCTTGTCTGCCCATACATACATGTACATTACCTGCCTGTTCTCGTAGGTCTAGAGGCCAAAAGCCTATCCTCTTGGAGAACATTTTACCCATCAGATATTTGCTTTAAAAGCTCAGGTCCATTATTGTAATGATGTTTGATACTGCAAAATGGAAGCTGCCGCCGATTTGCACGGTGCAATTTTCTACATATAAAACCTTGTCTGCCCATGGGAGAAAATTAGGGACATTTCATTTAATGGGCAGAAATGGAAGATGGCTTTTCAAGGACCATTTACAAAGTGCCAACAGGCATCTGGCTTGGCGTTAGTTATTGGTCATGTCAGGTTGTGCCTGCCAGCTCGGAGTGGTGTGGTTAGTGTAACGAGGAGCTTTGGGCAGCACTCATGCACTTTGTGGTGAAGTTTTAATGAAGGAACCTGCTGTGAGGCTGTAGCAGGTGTCTAAGAGGCTGTGACGAGGCTGTAGGGTTCTAAGCTCGGGCTGTTTTGGGAAGGGTGCTGGGGAAAGGAGCCTAGGTAGTGTGTTCATGGGGACGAGATGGTACACAGGCCATTCAGGTGTTGGATTCGGAGTAAACTTTGAACATTGAGATATTAAAGACATGATAGATCAGACGCATAGTGTATGAGGAGTGAAAGAGACTGGGTTTTATGTCAGAAGTGAATGGGTCTCTGTAGAAGGACAGATGGCCTTGGAATGTGCTGGGTGGACGGGAGGAGATCACAGGACAGCTATAGGGGAAGTGGATGGACATCTGTGGATTAGGCGAAGGAGGGGTTGAGGTCAGGAGGTCAGGTCAGATCCTCTGAAGGGAGTAATATGGGTTTATTATCCTATTACCCTCTTCCTGTCGAACCGTAAGATGTACGGATTGGAGAGAAGGAGGAGTGTCTAAAGTGGAGTATATATACTTGTGATGGCGAGAACATGTTTTTGTCTGAATTACAGCTGTGTCGACCCTTTGGGAAGAATTAAACTTGGTTAAAGCTTCTCTAGTGTCCGTGAGTTATTTACTCTGAAACATGAGAACCTAACAGATCAATGCACAGCAGGTGTACACACGCATGCACATAATAGACTAGTATTGGGGTTATTAAGGACAAACATCCTGACACAGCCAAACCACCTAGTTTTACTTTATATAGTGTATGTGGCTGATATGGACTCAAATGAAGTCAGTTTATTTCTTCACCCTTTGTCTACCTCGAGATATAATCAATACTGAAGCCTGTTGTTCTGAAATAATTGCTGCAAATAAAGTGGCTATCCACAGTGTGTCGGGTGTTTTTTTTCACTATCTGAAAGTGAAGTTAGGATTCAAATGTATGTCAATTGTAAAGTATTTTGGTCTTTTTTGTTATGTGTCTGACCCCAGGAAGACTAGCTGTTGCCAGGACATTAAAGACATGCTCTGGTACTTTGGCAACTAAGAAAGCATTTTTTAAACCTCCAGCTGTAAACTGGATGTATCGATGTGTAGTTCATACATGCATAATCTATGAGCCAGCCTCCTAGCAATTTGAGTTCTAGCCAATCACCTTCAACCCCTTGCATTTGAGTGACAGTTAGCAAGAGGCCTGCCCAGCGTTATCCAAATAGGTCACAGGGTGGGCCCAACGGCTCAGTGAACACGGGAGGGAGGGAGGGAGGGAGGGAGGGAGGGAGGGAGAGATGCACATATCTGCACAATATTCGACGACCACTTTTGGATAATGAGTGTTACTTTCAGAACTACTGACTAGAAAGTATTCAAAAGTACCAGAGAACCTCTTTAAGTTCATCATATTTCAGAGAGCAGGTTCTGAAGAGTAATTTCTTACTCTTCTGTTTTCCCTAAGTGATCCAAAATGTCACATGAAATAATTGCTGAAGATGGACACTGAAAAAACCTCCATACTGAACGTATGGCATTTCAGAATAATTTCTCTTTGAAATGCTTAAATGCACTTTCCAAAATTCAAGGCAATTCAGTCTAATGGCACAGGAACAGTTTTGCCTTGAAGTGACAAGTTACTTAATTCTTAAAAGTCTAAGCCTTTGGGGGGGGCTATGGTTTTTTTTGGGGGGGGGGGGGGGGTAGCTATTTGATTTAATTGGTCATTAGTTTTGTAGGCCAAACCATTCAGATGTGGAAGGCCGACCTAGGCGGATGCAGTGGATTGAAATGCAGCCCATAAAAAAAAAACAGACAGAATTTGATGGGAATTTTTTGGTATTATGTTCATTAAATTTCACGCATGGGTCAATCAACTCTAGGGGTATCATCTAGCCCAAGATGACATAACCAGTCTGCATTTAGTTTCGACAGTTTGTGTATGACTCACTAAAGGCATTTTCATAAGCACAACTATTTATCATGCAGTCCGACTGCTTGTTTACAACTCGCTGTGTGACTCATTTTGGTATACACAGGTTCATTTAGTTTACATAATTTATCTACATGGCAAAGAAGACATCATCTAGAATTCAGCATCTGACACACAATTTACATGACGTCATGCCACATAAGTTTATAATTGCCTGAGGTGCTGCAATGGAATTAATGGTCAGTATTTTTTGCTATATAAATTTCATGGCATGCCCCCCCCTTCTCTTTCTCTCGCTCTCCCTCTCTTTCTCTATCACTCTCTTTCTCTGTCTCTCCGTGTCTCTCTCTATCTCATCCATTCTTTCAAGAAAATGCTGTCTCAGGCGACAATACAAAAACTCCCATAAGTGTTCAATTGAGTTGAGATCTGGTGACCGAGACGGCCATGGCATATGGTTCACATTGTTTTCGTGCTCATCAAACCATTCAGTAACCGCTCACTCATGCCCTGTAGGATGGGCGCATTGACATTCTATGGGGGCATAGCCATGGTAGCCAAAATAATGGTCTGCCCAGCATCTTTTGCATGACCCTAAGCATGATGGGATGTTAAATGTTTAATTAACTTAGGAACTCAGGAAGCACCAGCTTTCAATATACTTTGTATCCCTCATTTACTCAAAAGTATTTCAGTTATTTTGGCAGTTACCTGTATCTCCCTCAGGGTGTTCTTATGGCTTGGACGACATCAGAGAAAACACATCTGCCAAGTCTGACATCCCCTGCTGTGTGTGTGAGTGTGTTTTTGAATATGTGTGTGTTTGCATCCATGTGCTTGTGAAGGCACGTTGCCACAGAGCCTGTTCTTCATCTACCTCTCATTTTCTAGTTCCATTGGGACGGTCTTGTCTGAGTTCACTTTGCACGGAGAATCAAAGGCATGTAAACTTGTGAGACAATCCAGTATCAGACAGTGGTTCAGCATCAGCCGGTCAGCCTTGATTGACGTGCAGAGGGAGTCTGGCCAATTATAGTGGTAAAGCTATACAGATCCGTATAGTACAGCACAGCTCCCCATTAGTTAGGCTGTGTCCCAAATGGCACCCTATTCCATATAGTGCACTACTTTTAACCAGGGCCCATTGTGCTCTGGTCAATAGTTTGCCATTTGGGACATAGCCAAAGTTTAGGGTGACTCATCATGATGATGGTTGCTGACAGATACAGATAGCTCACATGAAACATCTGTCTTCACTTTGGTCTCACCGACCTGTTGTAGGAAAACTTTAGTTGAGTGCACTTATTGCAGCTCCCTCTGGATAGGAGTGTCTGCTAAATTACTCCAATGTAATGCAAACACCACATATGTGATATTTTCACAGAGAGGGTATATTTGGTCCTCCTAGCAGCCTGACTCAAACACTCATTCATTCTGACTGCTGGGCTCCCATGCCCTTGACTGAAGGACCTGAGGGGTGTGTGTGTGTGTCTGTGTGTGTGTGTGTGTGTGTGTGTGTGTGTGTGTGTGTGTGTGTGTGTGTCTACGTGTGTGTGCGTATTCTTCCTCCTCCCCCTGGCACACAGGTCAGTAAGCAGTAGATGAATAGTGTTTTTGTTCAGCCCCATGTCACCTCCCTGTCACAGCTGTGAGTAATGCTGTGATGTCCTGCCCTGGGCAAAGCTCTCCTTCACAATATCCCCAAGTGATATTTGACGATCACTGCAGGGGCAGATGAAGAGACACATCCTGTGGCATAGTGTGTGCGTATCTGGGTCTGGGTGTGTGACAAGGTCGGGTGATTTTCTCCACCACGTTCAGTGATTGAAACTGAATGACAATGATTAAATGAATGAATAGAACTTTAACGTGGCCATCTTTTGTTCTGGCCCAGAAAAACAGGTCAGATGACGGAGTCACATGCTCTTTCTTCTCTGTTTTTATTATTTTATTTCAACTTTATTTAAATAGGCAAGTCAGTTAAGAACAAATTCTCATTTACAATGATGGCCTACCCCCGGCCAAACCTGGACGATGCTGGGCCGATTGTGCACCGCCCTATGGGACTCCCAATCATGGCCGGATGTGATACAACCTGGATTCGAACCAGGGACTGTAGTGACGTCGCATCCACTGAGATGCAGTGCCTTAGACCGCTGTGCCAATGTATATTGTCCCCCTCCTCACTTCTGTTTAGACAGGAGCTCAGCTATAGGCCAGTGAGGTAGACGGTTCTGGGCCTATAAGGTGGTTGGAGGTTTTGGGCCTATGAGCTTGGTAGACTGTTGTGAGCCTATAGAGGCAGGCAGACAGGTCTGAGCCTATGAGGTATATATACAGTTCTGTGCTCTGGCCCTGTGAGTCAAACAGTTCTGGGCCTGTGTCGCAGACAGACAGTTATGAGACTCTAGTAAAATGGGTGTGCTAGGCAGACAGCTGTCTGCCACTGAGGGAGGTAGGAAGCTCTGGGCCTATAAATCAGCCAGTCCTGTGCCTGTTGTGCAGGGTCATGGCTGGCAGGTAAACAAAGTTGGTCCTCAGAGATCCTCAGTGCATGTGACCTGCTCTGTGATGTATGAGTCACACAGCCTCACCACAGTTATCCACAGCCTTACCCACCCCGGGACATCATTAACCTACATCTGGGGAGAGATGGAAGGAGGGAGGGGAGGGAAGGAGAGAAAGAGGCAATAAGTCAAGGAAGGAGGGAGAGAGACTCTCTTAGAAACAAAGGGTTCTAAAATGGTTCTTCGGCTGTCCCCATAAGATAAACCTTTGAAGAACCCTTTTAAGTTCCAGTTAGAACCCTTTTAGGTTCTAGATAGCACCTTTCTTTGTGTAGAGAGGCAGGACAAGAAAGACAGGGAAGGAGGCAGGGATATAGGCAGGCAGGCAAGCTCCCAAACTAATATTGCACACTATACACTTCCTCCTGTGTGGTCAACAGCCTGGGGATGAGGTTACTCATAAACAGGAAGGCAGGCTTTCCTTTCATAAGGGAGTATTTTTCCCTTTCATAAGGGAGTATTTTGAAGGCACCTTTTGATACAAGCCCCTTATAAGCAGGCCTTGTATATCTTATGCATCTGCAATCACTCATTATTACCTATTCTCCTCCAGCCACTAAATTATACCACTGAGTAGTGCTGAACCTTTGACATGTGGGCTGCGTCCCAAAGGTAGAGCTGTGTCCCTCAAAAGTAGAGCTGGTCAAAAGTAGTGCATGAAATAGGGAATAGGGTGCCATTTGAATTGGTTTGTGGCTGCTACCAGGGAGACAGATCACTATTCTGCTCAGGTCTTGGTTCACTGGTGCAGAATCAAACAGATGTGGCACGATATGAAGAGTTGATGAAGAGGAGAGGATGTAAGGTTTGAGGTGTCGGTATATCCTCTGATGCCTCTGTTCTGATCTGTCTGTGTGCAACTAGATTAGTTTGTAGTTGCAACACACTTTCATATTGCCAGCAAGCTGAGTGAATACAAAATTCACAGCGTGCATACCGTATCCGTAGATACAGGAAAAGAAAACACAAAGGAAAATGTCAGCAAGTCTTATTTTGCATAGTACATCATAAGCGATTAATGTATGATGATGCTGATGCGGCGTGGGAGGGTGAATATCAGTCACGTCTCTGTTCCACTCAGAGGTCAGAGGTCAAAGGTCTGTAACTGACATAAAGGCAAGCCGGGAGGGTTAATTAGTACTGTTATTCTCAGCCTCATTTTAAGTGTCTAAACAACCATTTAACACACACTCTTATCATTGAAGTAATGACATGGGCTTTCCATGCACATGTTAATAAGCTTGTCAAGTTGAAATAATTGAGAAAATAACCCAGAGTAGTTTATACAGTTTGTTAGAAAGTGTGAATGTGTTAACCTTTGAGGTTCTAGTTTAGCTCCAGTTGCTATAGTTAGAGGATGGAGACAACCATAGTAATCCATTAATATGCTTGGGAGAGCGAGAGGGGTGTGGAGAGTTCATTGTATATGTAATGGAGTGTGTACAATTATTACTATGAAATTATTAAGGGGCACCAGTTCTTTCTCTGACAAAATTAGTTTTCTTAGAGGGCCTGACTTCTGAAGGTATGAATTCTTTGAGAATCAATTGGAGTTCTTTCCCAGAACTCCCAGTTATTTACAGAATGATGTGTAAACTTAGCAGCTGTAGCAAAATTACATGCTCATATATGGTTAGCCGTGTTCCAAGCTTTAGGTTACCATATGATATGATATTTGTCCATTTCCAGGGAAATTAATTCATAGTAGTTTCAAGTTTTCTTAGTCGTGTGTACAGGATACACATGCAAACACCATCCAAAGAAATGCTTACTTGCAGGTTCAACAGTGCAACAACAATAAGAAATAAGAAAAGGTAAGAATATGAACTTAAAGTAAATGGCTCAGTAGAATATAATAAATATTTTAGCTTAAGTATAATACAGGAAGGTACAATTTATAGTACAATATTTCCACGTGTTTTATGAGGGCAAGTATTTAAATGGGGAAGTATATCGCAATAATATATAAGAGTCTGGTTGCAACAGTGATGTGTGTGTGTGGATGAGTGTATGTCTGTGTGAGTGTGTGTGCTAAGGTGTGGAGAATCAGTGCGGGTGGTCAGTCCAGTTCAAGTGTTCAGCAGTCTGATGGCTTATAGATAGAAACTGTCGCTGAGCCAGTTGGTATCAGACATCATGCTCCGATACGTCTTCCCAACGGTAAGGGAGTGAACAGCTCGCGGCTGGGGTGTGCACCAGGCCGTGATGCAACCAGTCAGGACGCTCTCAGTGGTGCAGCGGTAGAATTTGGAGAGTACCTGGGGTGGCATGGCAAATTTCTTCAGACGTCTTAAGGAGTAGAGGTGCTGTTGCGCCCACTTGACCAGGGCCAGCTCCAGCCTTTTGGGCACCCTAAGCAACATTTGGTTGGAGGGCCCCCACACCAAGCAGGCATTTCTTTTTTTGTGGCCCCCCTCTTGACAGCAGAGAGAAAAATGTACGTTTTAAAGCAAGTTTTGCCTTGGGGCAGATATTTTTTTTAACACATTTCATGCAATTCTACAAATTCTGCCATAGGGCAGAGACACATTTTTCAGTGTTAAAGTTTTCTGCAGTTCTACACACTTTTCCATGGGGCAAAGAAAACATTTAGCAATTTTCTAAAAACAAATTATGCAATTCTACTCCATTTGCAATTTTTTTGTCCCAATTTTGTGATATCCAATTAGTAGTTTCTATCTTGTCTCATCGCTGCCCTATGGGGCTCCCGGTTACGGGCGGCTGTGACACAGGCTGTCCCACACTTCAGCTCCCCTCAACCCCTCCCATCTATCTCTGAACACCATCCAGCCTTTTTTTTCTATTTGCCATATATTTTTCAACTGACTGTGCTGTGATGTTTCACAAAAGTTCTGAACCTATCTATTCTCATAGTTTCTACATATTGTAAATTGAAGATACACATTTTTGCTAAGAGTATTATTATATTATTGATCGATTGACTATGACTTTTCAAATCACCTAGCAGTGCTAGTTGCAGAGTTAACTTCAGGTAAATGTTGCAATTCTTCAGTCATTCCTGGACCTGCAACCAAAAACAAGCTACATATGGATAGTACCAAAGCAAATTATCAAATGCTTCTGTCTCTTCGCAGCAAAATCTGCAGAGCTGTGATCATTGTATCCCTCATATATACAGTAAACTTCTGACCCACTGGAATTGTGATACAAGTGAAATAAGTGAAATAACCTGTCTGTAAATAATTCCTTGAAAAATTACTTGTGTCAATCACAAAGTAGATTTCCTAACCGACTTGCCAAAACTATAGTTTGTTAACAAGAAAGTTGTGGAGTGGTTGAAAAACGAGTTTTAATGACTCCAACCTAAGTGTATGTAAACTTCCGACTTCAACTGTTTTACACTTGATATTTCTTGACTAAGTTCCTGCAGTTCTTTTTGTTTTTCCTCAAACTTACTCCACGCATGTCTCCAACACAATCATCAAGTTTGCAGACGACACAACAGTAGTAGGCCTGATTACCAACAATGACGAGACAGCCTACAGGGAGGAGGTGAGGGCCCTGGGAGAGTGATGCCAGGAAAATAACCTCTCACTCAATGTCAATAAAACATAGGAGCTGATCGGGGACTTCAGGAAACAGCAGAGGGAGCACGCCCCTGTCCACATTGATGGGACCGCAGTGGAGAAGGTGGAAAACTTCAAGTTCCTTGGCTACACATAACTTACGATCTGAAATGGTCCACCCACACAGATAGTGTGATGAAGAAGGCGCAACAGAGCCTCTTCAACCTCAGCAGGCTGAAGAAATTTGGCTTGTCCCCTAAAACCCTCACAAAATGTTACAGATGCACAATCGAGAGCATCCTGTTTGGCTGTATCACTGCATGGGCTCTCCAGAGGGTGGTGCGGTCTGCCCAACTCATCACCGGGGGCAAACTACCTGCCCTCCAAGACACCTACAGCACCTGATGTCACAGGAAGGCCTAAAAAATAATCAAGGACATCAACCACCCAAGCCACGGCCTGTTCACCTTGCTATCATCCAGAAGGCGAGGTCAGTACTGGTGCATCAAAGCTGGTACTGAGAGACTGAAAAACAGCTTCTATCTTAAGGCCATCAGACTGTTAAAAAGCTATCACTAGCCGGCTTCCACCCTGTTATGCAACCCTGCACCTTAGAGGCTGTTGCCCTTCTAATATAGACTTAGAATCACTGGCCACTTTAATAATGGAACTTTAGTCACTTTAATAGTGTTTAAATAATGTTTACATACTGCTTTACTCATCTCATATGCATATACTGTATTCTAAACTACTGTTTAAGTCAATGCCACTCTGACATTGCTCAATCTGAAATGTATATATTCCTTAATTCCATTATTTTACTTATAGATTTGTGTGTATTGTTGTGAGTCGTTTTAGATACAACTGCACTGTTGGAGCTAGGAACACAAGCATTTCGCTATACCCGTAATAACATCTGCTAAATATGTGTATGTGACCAATAAAATTTGATTTGATTTTTATTCTGTGCTTCTATGCTACAGTTTTTATTGCTATCTACAGTATTTGCTATCTACTGTTAGTCCCTCTATTTCCTTTGTTAATATGAACTATTTTGACCTAAGTTGATTTTGTTTTAAAGATGAGTATTGAACTGCATGGCATCTAAAGGCACATTTTAAAGTGTCGCATACAATAATGGGATCTGCTGTACCTATGTTATGTTGGAAAAAGTCAGTTATAAATGATTCTATCCTGGTTAAAAACAAGTTGTTATCCAATACCATACAATAATGGGATCTGCTGTACCTATGTTATGTTAGGAAAAAGTCTGTTATAAATTATTCGATCCTGGTTAAAAACAAGTTGTTATCCAATAGGCTTTGATAAAAATGTGTGTGTGTGGATGTGACAGCTTTTCCAGTTCACCTGTGAGCTTGGACATCATGGCAAAACAGTCTGCTGTGTGTGTGTGTGTGTGTGTGTGTGTGTGTGTGTGTGTGTGTGTGTGTGTGTGTGTGTGCGTGTGCGCAAATGATAAGGGGGTTGTGTGAACATGCTGTACACTACATATGTCCACTCTGCTCGCCCATCACCTAGGGCCACTTGCTCCTCCTCTCTCTCTCCCCATGACGTTAATTGTTTGACAGGCCTGACTGACTGCTTGTCTTGGTATCTTTCTCTCCCTCTGTCATTTCAGAATTCTCGCTCTCCCTCTGTCACTCTACTGTAGTCTTCTACAGTTTGTGATGATCTCTCTCTTTCTGTTTCTCTGCCTTTGTCACTTCATCCCCGCCTCTCTCTCTCTCTCTCTCTCTCGCTCTATCTGTCTGTCTCTGTGCCTATTTCTTCTTCTTCCTCTTCTTCTCTATCTCTCTCTTTCTCTTTGGCCAACTCCTGCTGTGGCAACCCCGGGGCCAGCAGGGAGCTACAAAGGCAGGAGCATAGCAGGACCTTGGTCAGCTCCAGAGGGCTAAAGGCCAAGGTGAGTCAGCACCATGGACAGCTCTACAGGCAGCAACTGGGGCTGGTGATTCAACACCAATATTACCCAGTCCAGGTGATGCAACCAATTGGCACCTGGAATTGGTCCCACCTGTCCCTCGTTACCCCAAATGAGAATAAGTAGAGGTGCAGTCACTCGGGCGGTATGGCAGACAGGCAGATGGTACGTCTAGTCCTTAGAAGAACCAGAGTGAGTATGATAAGCACCTCGATACAATGAAGATACTAGGCAATGTTTGACTCACCTGTCTCTCTCTCTTCCTATTCTTTTCCCCAAAGGAAGAGGACCTATTAATGGGCAGCACGCCACACGGCGCAAGTTGAGAACAAGGATTGAAACCCCGGACTCATCGCTCTCTCTCTCTCTCTCTCTTATGTTTTGTTCATTAACACAGGCGGGTCCGAGGACCGCCACGCTGGGCACGGTGACCCACCAGTTACCTGATAGGCCTTTCAGTTGTATTTCTCCCCTCCCCATTCCCCCCAACCTTTATTAAAGAACTACTTTGTTTTGAACACCACAAATCAGTCTCCCGCTGGATTATTTTATTGTGAGTTTAACCTCTGACTCTACACATTGCATCTGAGAAGGGTGTGCTTGAAAGGATCCATATAACTCTACAATGTCGGGTTGTATTGAAGAGAGTCTCAGTCTTAAATCATTTTCCACACACAGTCTGTGCCTGTATTTAGTTTTCATACTATTGAGGGCCGAGAATCAACTCTCACATACTGTATGTACGTGGTTGCAAAGGTCATGAGTGTCTTAACAGCTTAATTTGCCAAGGAAGAATACTCTTAGCGCAGCCCAATCCAGAAATCTAGCAGTGGCTTCTGATTACATTCAATTTCGATGAGGCTCTCTTGTTCAGATATCGGTAAGTGGAATGGAGGCAGAGCTTGAAAGGGATACCGAATCCAGTTGTTTGTGTCATCTGTTTCGGGAAAGTACCTGCATAGTTGTGCACCCAACTCAGGTGCTTCACTATATCACATTTGACATTGTCCGTAAGCTTGAGTTCATTTGCACACAGAAAATCAAACCATGATGGAAAGACCTGTGTGTTGTCCTTGTTAATGCAGACAGAGAAGAGCTCCAACTTCTTAATCATAGCCTCAATTTTGTCCCACACGTTGAATATAGTTGCGGAGAATCCCTATAATCCTAGATCCAGATCATTCAGGCGAGAAAAAACATCACCCAGATAGGCCAGTCATGTGAGAAACTTTCCTTGGCAGCAAGAGCTTCTCAGTGGATGCTGCAGTGTACCCAAGTGGCGTCGGAAGCAACTGCTTGCACGCGTGTTACCACTCCACTATGTCTCCCTGTCATGGCTTTTGCGCCATCAGTACAGACACCAACACATCTTGACCACCAAAGTCCATTTGATGTCACAAAGCTGTCTAATACATAAAATATATGCTCTCTTGTTGTCCTGGTTTCCAGTGGTTTGCAGAAGAGGACGTCTTCCTTAATTGACCCCCCATAAACGTAACGGACATTTACCAGGAGCTGTGCCAGGCCCGCCACGTCTGTTGACTCATCCAGCTGTAACGCATAGAATTCACTGACTTGTATTCACTGTTTCAAAGCATCTCCTGCCATGTCCCTGATGTGTCGTGAAACAGTGTTGTTTGATGAAGTCATTGTCTGTATAGTTTTTTTGGCCTTTTCCCCCAGCATTGTCCCAGCTATATCCGCAGCAGCAGGAATTATTAAGTTCTCCACAATAGTATGGGGCTTGCCTGTCCTAGCCACTCGGTAGCTCACCATAAAAGATGCTTCGAGCCCCTTCTTATTAATGGTATATGTTGCTTTTATACATGTTTTACTACTCGAAGTCGTCTTAATTCTCGCTCAAAAAACTCCCGTGGCTTCTTTTTCAAATTGCCATGTTTTGTTTCTAAATGTCTGCGCAAGACTGAAAGTTTCATCGAGTTGTGAGATAGTACTTTTGCACATATAACACATTGTGGCTGAGGAAAGGCACTACTCCCAATATAAGTGAACCCCAAATCAATGTAGTTCTCATCATATTTGCTTCTCTTCGATGGTCCAACGTCCCTGTCTGTTGTTCGGTGTTTTCCCGGGTAAGGGGGCAGTAGCTCTTCGGCTGCATCAGATTCAGAACTGTCAGTGTCCATGCTAGCCGGGCTAACACCAAATGTAGAATTACTGATGCTAGCATTGAATGTTCTCGTGGAAGCAGAACTTGTGTCATCGACCAGTAGAGCTGGTATGTGTCTCTATGGATGCGGGCCTTATTCTTTCTAACTAGGCAAGTCAGTTAAGAATAAATTCTTATTTTCAATCAACTGCCTTGTTCAGGGGCAGAATGACAGATTTTTACCTTGTCAGCTCAGGGATTCGATCATGCAACCTTTTTGTTACTAGTCCAACGTTCACCTGCAGCCTCAGGTGGATCAGGACAAGATTCAGCCCCCTGAACAGCTTTCACAAGCCCTGCAGAGGCTGCTGTGCAGGGGAGGCGCTCCCTTCTTTGAATGTGTGGGGTTACAAGTGCCTTTCCCAGCTGCTCCAGGAACACCCTCCTCTTGTTCCGCTTACCAGGCATCCAGGTAGGGTTGATCTTGTTCCATATCATGAAGACATTGTATGAGGACACATCAATGATGTTATGGAATCACCTTGTCCAGGTTTTCCACACCTCCTTTGTTGTGGTTGTAGTCCAGGATGATGGCTGGCTTCCTGTCCTCACTATCACTGATCTCAGCCGTTTTGTGCACTGTGCTCAGGATGACCACATTCTTGTTCCTCTTTGGGAGATAAGAAACTAGAGTGGTGGTGGGGGTGAAGGCAAACTTTGATGAGAAGGCCTCTCTCCCCCTTGTTGCGAGGAGTGCAGGGGGGAGCTCAGGCTTGTTCTTTCTAACTGTGCCAACCATGGCGATCTTCCTCTTCAGGAGCTGCTGGCTGAGTTCAATCAGTAGCACAAATAATCTCAATTTCACATTTGTGTGTGTGTGTGTGTGTGTGTGTGTGTGTGTGTGTGTGTGTGTGTGTGTGTGTGTGTGTGTGTGTGTGTGTGTGTGTGTGTTTGTGTGTGTGTGTGTGTGAGTGTGTGTGTGAGTGTGTGTGTGTGTGTGTGTCTTTGTGGTTTTTGTGGTGTGTAAATTATTTTAGAACTGCTGGGTCAAAAATGACCCTAAGACAATCTTTGTACACTGGTGGTTTACAGCTTTCGTGGAAATATGAACAAAGGTGATGTTTCACTTTTCTAATGTTGGGGTCACTGTAGGAAAAGTAATTCATTTTAAGTTGAAAAAATATAATTTAGGGGGTTTTCTCTGCTGTTAAACATATCATTTTTTGATATATCAACATTTTTCTGCTGTTAAACAAATCATTTTTTTACCCTTAAGACAACACAAGGGTTCAATTTATTCTACTGTATGTAGACAGCAGCAGCTCCTTTAGGCCCTCAACCAAACTGTCTCTCCCATTCCAGCTCCAGTATATTCTCTCTCTCAACTTTTTGGACAAGATGGGTCCCATTATGTCTGCCAAAAACCAAACACTGCATTCCACAGTAAGAACCTCATGCCAAAGGTCAAGCATGGTGGTGGTAGTGTGATGGTTTGGGGATGCTTTCCTGCTTCAGGACCTGAACGTCTTCCCAAACTGCGGCAATGCCGTCGGGGGAACGACAAATAAAAATGTGATTCACAAAAAAAAAAAAAAAAAGAATTATAATAATAATAATTCTTCACATTTTCAAACAATACATTTATATTTTCCAACAGAGCTATACATTTGGGTGAGGTTTTTTTCTCGCCTGAGTAGCCTCGTTTCACTGCCAAAAATAAAATTAAACCATCTAGTGTTCAGTGAAATAACAACACAATGTCAAATACAGGTAGTCTAGTCAAATAATTAACATCCAATCACATTAACCGTTACTCTCTCACGGAAATTCCAATAACGATCCATATTTAGCCAAACGTAGCTGCTGGTCATTCCGTTTGCTCGAAAATTGATAAATGGTTAATAAAAGGTTAACAAAACCAAAAAAAAATAAAAGAGGAGGAGATGCCAATTCTGCCCCCAAAGAAGGACTGTAAAACAAATACTATGTGCTGCACATGTGAGAAATACATCTGCAAAGTCCATGCACACACATTTGCATACTGTCCTACATGTGCTAATTAGAGTTGATTGATTTATTGTCTTCACGTTTTTGTTTTCATCTATTATCTTATTTTATTCTAATTTATTGTTGTTGTTTATACACCTTGTGGGTGGGGGCAATGGTTAAAAGAATGGGAGAAGACTAGTATTTTGTAGTTGAATTCCTCATTATACAGTATATAACAATATATCACTATGTTGCCAAAAAAGTTCAAGACTGTTATTGTTTCCATTCAATAAAATGCATTCAAAACTACTTTCTGCACATTTCTGCTTCTTTCTTAGGCTATACAAGTGATATCTCTTGCTAAAAAAATAGATGTTTACACCTATGCAGTACCTTTAGCAATAATAATAACAATAATAATAAACAGGTGTGTTGTAATAAAAACGAGTGGTGTCCACTGATTAAATGCAGTCTTTCTGTATTGTGAAGAGGGAAAACCCAGATATTCACAAAGTTTGTGATGAATATCAGGTTGTTGCTTCATTCAAAATAGATTTGGCGTTTAAAATTCAATTAAGCTGCTTTATTTTAGGGGTTTAGTGAAGGCGGGTCATTTTTTACCCTTAGGACAAGGGGAGTATACAGAATGTTAAGACTACACAAGGGTTAAAGTGTGTTAACTGCCGTTCCAGTATTGGCTTTACACAATTCTTCTTCTGGTATCAAATCATTTGAAAGTCGTCTAAATATAATCAATTAATATAACAGGTGCGTAATTAATTGTGGGTTCTCCTGTGACATAACAAAATGAAACATATATTGTTATATATATATATATATATTTATTGATTTATTTATTTTTACCTTTATTTAACTAGGCAAGTCAGTTAAGAACAAATTCTTATTTTTAATGATGGCCTAGGAACAGTGGGTTAACTGCCTTGTTTAGGGGCAGAACGACAGATTTCTACCTTGTCAGCTCGGGGATTTGATCTTGCAACCTTTCGGTTACTAGTCCAACGCTCTAACCCCCCCAAAAAACAACAAAAAAACTGCTAACGACACCGAAGTTCGACATAGCTTGGATTGATATAGAGTGCCATATCTCCAGCGACACCAACATTTGGGTTTCTTTGATTCTGTGGTTTAAAAAAAAAACATCATTTTTTCTGATATACATTTGGCACCCACAAAGCCACTATTAAGATGTGTGGATCAGTACATCCAGTTGTATATAGTCAGCACTGCATGGTGGTAAAGTTTGGAGCTGAGTGAGTGGGAGTGGGTGGTGCTGAGATGGACTACTGCTGCAGTGTATAGTGGTAATATCAATTTAGGACTATTTGTGCTGTGGTAATGGTATCTGTTCAGTACTCTGACTGATGGTCACAGTGCTGGTGGTGATAGATGGATGTAGACACTGAACAGGAGAGAGTTTCTATGGCTACACAAAACAATGCTGGGTTGTTTGGTTGGCCCACCTGCTGGGTTGGAGGTGTAGGGTCACTTTGTTGGGTTGTTTTCTTAAAAAACTGCTTGGTTATTGAGATATGACTGGAGGCCTAGATTAGTAGGGGCATGGCATTCAGATAGTTATTTTAGCCACCCATGAAGGCCAATGTCCTTCATGTTCATCTGTTCTGTTGCATAGTTGGCACATGTTAAGGACGAACATGGACATTTTTGTAGCTTCAATGACTCTTACAGAAGTGTATGAGTTTCCTAAAAGCCTATGTAAATGCCATTGTCGGGATACAGTACAGTAAGGTGGTATGTCTTATTATAATATGTAATAAAAACTCTTAATACTAGAGAATGTGTATAATTTATTTTGCATTTGCGGGATGTAAACTTAACATGATGAACAGGAATGTTTACTCTCATGGGTGGCCAATAAGATCTAGCTGAGATATGCCCCTAATAAGCCACTTGCCTGAAAATAACATAAGAATTATATTCAAAAGACCCAACTGCTAGATCAACCCAGCATGAGAGTAAAAAATACCCAATGGATAGTTAAATTAACCCATGTTTGGGTAATCCCAACAACCCAATTTGTTGGGATTTTTCACACAACCCAACTGGCTCGTTCAAAATAACCCAATGTGTTCTGTCCACTATTTAACCAGTGCTTGGTTAAAAGGCGAGCAATACCTCAAGACTACCTTAATATTAGACATTGTGCACCAGCTGTTATTGACAAATAGACACACACCCCCACCCCTCGTCTTACCAGACGTTGCTGTTCTGTCCTGCTGATGCACGGAAAACCCAGCCAACTGTATATTATCTGTGTTGTTGTTCAGCCACGACTCAGTAAAACATAAGATATTACAGTTTTTTATGTCCCGCTGGTAGAATAATCTTGAACAGAGCTCCTCCAGTTTATTCTCCAGTGATTGCACGTTGGCCAATAGAACGGATGGTAGAGGCAGGTTACCCACTCGCCAATAAATTCTCACAAGGCACCTTTATCGGTGTCCCCGGTATCTTCTTCTTTTATTCATGCGAATGATGGGGATTTGGGCCTTGTCCAGGAGCAACATTATATCCTTCGTGTCAGACTCATTAAGAAAAAATATTTGTCCAGTTTGAGGTGAGTAATCGCTGTTCTGATATCCAGTAGCTCATTTCGGTCATAAGAGATGGTAGCATCAACATTATGTACAAAATAAGTTACAAACAATGCAAAAAAACACACAAAATAGCTCAATTGCTTAGGAGCCCGTAAAACGGCAACCATCCCCTCCAGCACCATTATTTTCATAAGTGAACTTACCAGTGTGGACCCAATACAACAACATTCTACACATTTACAAGCTACGTGTTTACAGTGTTATTACAGCCATGGTGTTCTTTTGTTAACCTCTTATGGCTAGGGGGCAGTATTTTCACGGCTGGATAAAAAACGTACCCGATTTAATCTGATTATTAGTCCTGCCCAGAAACTAGAATATGCATATAATTATTAGCTTTGGATAGAAACACTCCAAAGTTTCTAAAACTGTTTGAATGGTGTCTGTGAGTATAACAGAACTCATTTGGCAGGCCAAAACGTGAGAAGATTCTGTACAGGAAGTACCCTGTCTGACCATTTCTTGCCCTTCTTTGTCATCTCTATTCATTACAAAGGATCTCTGCTGTTACGTGACACTTCCTACGGCTCCAATGGGCTCTCAGAGCCCGGGGGAAACCTGAATGACGTAATTCAAAGCCCTGGCTGAAACACACGAGCGCTTTTGCTAAGTGGTCTATCAGAGGACAAAGGGCTTCATGCTCGTGCACTGGCCGCCCCCGCCTTTCTGTTTTTCCCTCTTTTTACCGAAACGCAGATTCCCGGTCAGAATATTATCGCTTTGTTACGAGATAAATTGCATAAAAATAGATTTTAAACAGCGGTTGACATGCTTCGAAGTACGGTAATGGAATATTTAGAATTTTTTTGTCACGAAATGCGCCATGCCCGCGACCCTGATTTACCATTGGGATAGTGTCTAGAACGCACGAACAAAACGCCGCTGTTTGGATATAATGATGGATTATTTGGGACCAAACCAACATTTGTTATTGAAGTAGAAGTCCTGGGAGTGCATTCTGACGAAGAACAGGAAAGGTAAGACCATTTTTCTTATAGTAAATCTGATTTTGGTGAAGGCTAAACTTGCCGGGTGTCTAAATAGGTAGCCCGTGATGGCTGGGCTTTGTACTTAGAATATTGCAAAATGTGCTTTCACCAAAAAGCTATTTTAAAATCGGACATATCGAGTGCATAGAGGAGTTCTGTATCTATAATTCTTAAAATAATTGTTATGCTTTTTGTGAACGTTTATCGTGAGTAATTTAGTAAATTGTTAGTAAATTCCCCGGAAGTTTGCGGGGGGTATGCTAGTTCTGAACGTCACATGCTAATGTAAAAAGCTGTTTTTTGATATAAATATGAACTTGATTGAACAAAACATGCATGTATTGTATAACATAATGTCCTAGATGTGTCATCTGATGAAGATCATCAAAGGTTAGTGCTGCATTTAGCTGTCTTCTGGGTTTTTGTGACATATGCTAGCTTGAAAAATGGGTGTCTGATTATTTCTGGCTGGGTACTCTGCTGACATAATCTAATGTTTTGCTTTCGCTGTAAAGCCTTTTTGAAATCGGACAGTGTGGTTAGATTAACGAGAGTCTTGTCTTTAAAATGCTGTAAAATAGTCATATGTTTGAAAAATGGAAGTTTTCGGATTTTAGAGGAATTTGTATTTCGCGCCACGCCCATCATTGGATATTGGAGCAGGTGTTCCGCTAGCGGCTAGCGGAACATCTAGATGTAAGCTTATATATCTAATAACCTGACAATGATCCACATCATATGGGTAGACAAATAATGTAAGTGTGTTATTCAGCAAAGCACAACTATTCTTTTTTAGGATGCAAACCAGTAATATGAATCAGTGTCGATCCATCATGTCCTTATCTAATGAGATTGATGTAGGATTTTCTACGGTCTAGAATTGAGGCCTTTCCCAGTCATGAGGGACGAAGCTAGGCCTCTCTTGTTTCGCATTGGCGAAGACTGAACTCAAGTTAAAGGGTTATATGTCAGACTCTCCTATACCACTTTGCCTAACAGAGGTTGTAAATAAATATTTTTTAAGGTGATATAACTTGTATCAATCAGTATTATAGGTCTGTAAAACCCATAGCTGAATGGCTTCAGACTGAGCATTTCTCACCATTTATTGACAGAGAGCAATTTCCGTTTTATTACAGGTAGTGTCCATTTATTTACAGTGGTGAGTTGATTAATAATTGCTTTCTTCATTGGAAATACAGAATATGTAAAAAAAATGCCAAATATACCAAAAGCTAAATCAAGCAGAGATTTACAACTATTTAACCATGCTAATCATTACTGAAACATGCAAACTACAAACATTTAACCAGCTAAATACATGACAACTAGATTTAAATATTTTATAAAAAATGATTAATACAAAAGTCAAGAGTTGTCTATAACATGAGTACAAACAAAGTGAGTGTGTATATGTGTGTAAGTGTTTGTTTGCGTGTGTGTATTATGTCGTGTATTATAATTTCCCATTGTAAAATATATCCCCATTCCCCAATCACATACCTTCATCGATTCTCCAGGCAACCCTCATAAAATTCAACCTAGCCTTGTATAAAATGCATTATGAAAGAAGTTATGTAATGTACACAAAAAAGTGGAGCCTTGTATTAAATGCATTATGAAGAAAATTGTGTAATGTAGGCTCCACAAAATATGAAATGCCTTATGAAGAAATCATGTAGACCTACTGTTGCTACACTAAAAAAGTGCAACAGTATCCAAAAGTATTAAGTGAAAACAAGCATACAAAACGGTATTGACATCAATTTAAAAAAACTACAAAGTAAGGCTACTATTATATTTCAATTGTTTTTGTGAAAACCTGGTTGATTAACCATATTGGGTTGTTAACACTTTTTTTTAATATATAAATATATTTTGGCCACAAAAAAAGGCAGTATAGAACACCATTGCCCATCACGCATTGCTCTAATAACGTTCAAAAGATTGTTCCTCAATTTGCCCCACAAAAATGTATTTTCCTGTAAATGAAGTCGCACAAAAATGTGCATCTTTTTACGAATCAAGTCTTTTCACACAAATTAAGCCAGACAAAAACACAAAACAAATTGAGTGTGAGATTGTGTTGATATATTAGATATTCAATTTGAAGTAACCGTGAGTTATGGACAGAAAACCTTTACACAATCTTTGACTCCCTACCCCAATTCTCCATTATAACACATATACCACCTCATGTTGTTGCATTGCTTCATCTGTGATTGAATTGCACTGTACACAAAATTGTGTGGTGGACCTGAAAATGTGTCTAATTTGTTTCTATTTAATGGTTATTTGTGACGGTGAGTTGGTTAAACTTCAACTTATACTAATGCTTCTGTCTTACTTATACTTGAAGAGTTTCATTCCTAAACACTACATATCCATTTTCAGAAATGTTAGCAGATTAGCTTTTATTGTTGAAATAAATTATGAAAGAGATTGGTCTATTGTTTTTACTATCTAATCATGGCATGGGGTTGTTCAATGACAGAAATGTAATTGTTTAAAATTTATCACTTGATGGTTTATTTTACGAGAGACTAATAAGCATGTTTTTTGCAAAATGCTATATATCTAAGATAATTAAGTAGTATTGTTTTAAACAGTCAAATGTAACAAATAACTACATTTTTAATAAAGAACTGTACAAATGATATATTTGTGACATCAATATTTAAATGTAAAAAATGTATAATTCAATACAGTGTCGTGTCTTCGCTATGGATTAACTGATATATGACATGCTATTTTATCAAATCAATTCTCTGTAATTAATATTACCTTATTAAACTAACCATGTAAATGCAATTAACTAGGAAGTCGGGGCACCACGGAAGAATGTTTATAGAGCTGTTTTCTTCCGAATAAACTCTTAAAGACCTGCTAATCTTGTATATCAATAGCAGTCAATTATCAATGGTCACCTTATTCAGTCTCATCTGAACGTTGTAAAATTCTTGGTTATATTCACAAACCCTGGCTAACAAGTTGAATCAGCAATACAACATTTGGTTTAATTATTTATTTATTTAAATACCTAAATAATCACACATAATTACATATACACAGGATGGATCATACATTGATTACTAATTATGTCATACAAGAAAACGTCCCTAGCGGGCGGAACCGATATGACGGCTGGTTACACAAAGAAAGGGGGGTTGGGTTTGAATGAAAGCGTGGGAAGCCCCTTTGCTATAATACTTGAAATTGATCTCAACAGGTGCATCCTGTTTCCATTGATAATCCTTGAGATGTTTCTACAACTTGATTGGAGTCCACCTGTGGTAAATTCAATTGATTGGACATGATTTGGAAAGGAACACACCTGTCTATATAAAGTCCCACAGTTGACAGTGCATGTCAGAGCAAAACCCAAGCCATGAGGTTGAAGGAATTGTCCACAGAGCTCCGAGACAGGATTGTGTCGAGTCACAGATCTGGGGAAGGGTACCAAAAAATGTCTGCAGAATTGAAGGGCCCCAAGAACACAGTGACCTCCATAATTCTTAAATGGAAGAAGTTTGGAACCACCAAGACTCTTCCTAGAGCTGGCTGGCAGGCCAAACTGAGCAATCAGGGGAGAAGGGCCTTGGTCAGGGAGGTGACCAAGCACCCGATGATGCCAAGAGTGTGCAAAGCTGTCATCAAGGCAAAGGATGGCTACTTTGAAGAATCTCAAATATACAATATATTTTGATTTGTTTATCACTTTTTTGCTTACTACATGATTCCATATGTGTTATTTCTTAGTTTGATGTCTTCACTATCATTCTACAATATAGAAAATAGTAAAAATAAAGAAAAACACAATGAGTAGGTGTGTCCAAATTTGACTGGTACTGTATGTTCCGGGTCACCTCTAAGGATAACATTGATGATTACACCAACTCTGTCACCGGATTCATCAAAAAAATGCAAAGATGATGTGATTCCCATAGTCGTTCAAAACGGACTTGAATCAATTAAAGTGGATTGATGGCAGTCTTGTCAGGAAACTGAATGAGAGAGATGTTGCTTATAAAAACGGCAAGGTGACTGGGGAGAATAGAGTGGATAAACAGTAGAACTACGCAGATGAATCAAGATGGCAAAACACAAGTATAGGGACAAAGTGGAGGAGCAATTCAGCGGGTCGGACACGAGGCCTATGTCTCAGGGGCTCCTGATGATCACGGATTACAAAAAGAAAGCAAATGACGCAATCACCATTGCACTGCCCTTACCAGTCTCGACAAAAATAATGCATATGTGAGGATGCTGTTCATCTATTACAGCTCGGCCTTCAATGCCATAGTGCCCTCTAAGCACACCACAAAGCTCACGGCCTGGGGTCTGAACTCCTCTCTATGCAACTGGGTGCTGGACTTTCTGACGGGCTGCCCCCAGGTGGTGAAGGTAGGCAACATACCTCCTCAACACTGATTCTCAACGCAGGGGCCCCACAAGGGTACGTCCTCAGTCCCCTCCTGTATACCCACGACTGCATGGCCTCACACAGTTCCAACTCTACCATCAAATTCGCTGATGATATGAAAGTAGTAGGCCTGATTACCAACAGCGATGAGACGGCCTACAGGCAGGAGGTTGACACTCTGATGGAATGGTGCCAGGTAACCAACCTCAACGTCAACAATGCAAAGGAGCTGATTGTGGACCCTCAGGAGGAACCAGGCTGGGTATGCCCCCAAACTCATCCCCCAACCTCATCAATGGGGCCGCCTTGGAGACGGTCAATAACTTTAAATTCCTCTGCGTACACATCTCCAAGGAGCTGAAATGCTAAAAATGACATGGACACCTTGTTGAAGAATGCACAACAGCGACTCTTCAACCTCAGGATGCTGAAGAAATGTGGCCTGTCCCCGAGGACCCTCACAGTGTTCTACAAGAGCACCATCGAGAGCATACTATAGCCTGGTACGGCAACTCCATCGCCGCGGATCGCAAGGTGCTACAGAGAGTGGTACGCTCAGCCAAACGTACCATTGGGTGCACACTGTCTGCCCTACAGGACACCTACAACACCAGGTGTCGCAGGAAGGCGAAGAAGATAATCAGGGACCTCAGCCACCCAAGCCATGGCCTGTTCTCCCCTCTTCCATCACGCCCCACCCACACACACACATGGAATGGACACCCACTGTATACCACAATACTACTACTACTACTACTAATAATAATAATAATAAGCAATGACCTACCTTCTTTATAACACATGAAGTTTTTCTCTTGAAAACATATCTCCCATGTTACATTAGGGTTGATTGCTACACAGTTTGGATTTGTGTAATTAGGAGGTGACCATGCAGTGTCATTAACAGGGTCTCCATTAGACCACACCAGACTGGGCTGTGTGCGATGCAGACCTATCCAGGCACGATCGATTTTGTCAGATGTCATTAACTGTATCAGCTGCTCATATTCCTCCTGGATGTACACAGTGACTGGATCAGAATAGTTATTCTGGCAGTTCGTCAGTGCTTCTTTCGAATTGACCTCCGTCTCACTGAGGGTGAACTGTCTGAGGCGGCTGAGTCTGACTGTGCAGAAGCCACCTGAAGACAGAAACAATTTGATTAAGTTCAACGTTAGCATGCACATGACCAACAAAAGAAGCATACATTATAAGAGGTTCATTTCATGGTTTATGATGTTATACATGTAGCTATGAAATATGTTGTTGTTGATGGGGCTAACTAGATTTTTGTTCACTATGAACAATCAGTGACAACAATGTATCATTCCTGTGTTAGAGTAGGTTGAGCCAATCCTTACCGGCACCGAGTAGGAGTAGCAGATGTGTCATGTCCATGGTGACAGCAGGGTCGGGAGAGACAGAGGAAAGATGATGGGTTGGTGTCCTGTATGAGGATATGTGTCAAATGTATGAGTCTGCATCCATGACACTTTGATCATTAGTATTTTCAATCAAGATCAGAACACTGCAACACTTTGAAAGTTCCACATTCCAATTCCAGAAATTCTCCTCAACATTATCAATATAAAAATGATATTATGAAATCAAATTCCCAATCTAGCTGTAGCTAGAAAATGTACTATAATGTTGTCCTTTTGTGTTATATATATATATTTAGTAACCTCACAAACTGGTCCAGTGTTATCAATATCTCAGATAAATTGACGCTATGTCCATTTCACCTGCTGTAGTGTGTGTAGAGTATGACTGGATTTGGTCTGTGTAGTATGATGGGGTCTGATCCTCCAGACTGAAGCAGTGTAGTGGGAACCCAGATATATATACACAGCTGAAATAGTATTCTAAGACTTGGTCTGCCTACCTATATACATATTCATAATGCAAATCCTGGAAAGACTGAGGATTGGCATGTTTACTTTACATTGCAAAACGTTGGGAAATATTTTAGGCAAAACAGTTCGGTAACCACAAATGGCACACAGCCTATACATTATCCATCCCCCTCACCTCTCAATGAGACAGAAGGACAGTATTGTTCTTCTGTTGAATTGTGTCTCCCGACCCCTCTTGTCTCAGCCTACAGTATTTATGCTGCAATAGTTTTTATGTTCGGGGGCTAGGGTCAGTCTGTTATATCTGGAGGGTTTCTCCTGTCTTATCCGGTGTCCTGTGTGAATTTAAGTACGCTCCCTCTAATTCTGTCTCTCACCCTCTCCCTCCCCTCCCGGAGGACCTGAGCCTGAGCCCTGGGACCATGCCTCAGGACTACCTGGCCTGATGACTCCTTGCTGTCCCCAGTCCACCTGGTCGTACTGCTGCTCCAGTTTCAACTGTTCTGCCTGCGGCTATGGAACCCTGACCTGCTCACTGGATGTGCTACCTTGTCCCGGACCTGTTCGACACTCTCTCTTTCTACCGCACCTGCTGTCTCTAACTCGGAATGCTCGGCTATGAAAAGCCAACTGACATTTAATCCTGAGGTGCTGACCTGTTGCACCCTCTACAACCACTGTGATTATTATAATTTGACTCTTCTGGTCTTCTATGAACGTTTGAACATCTTGACCATGTACTGTTATAATCTCAACCCGGCACAGCCAGAAGAGGACTGGCCACCCCTCAAAGCCTAGTTCCTCTCTTGGTTTCTTCCTAGATTCTGCCTATCTAGGGAGTTTTTCCTAGCCACCTCGCTTCTACATCTGCGTTGCTTGCTGTTTGGGGTTTTAGGCTGGGTTTCTGTATAGCACTTTGTGACATTTGCTGATGTAGAAAGGGCTTCATAAATACATTTGATAGATTGATGGATTGTATCTAGTATAGAACAGGAGTTAGGCCCCGTGCACTGATGCACAACACATTTGACATAGCAATTGTGATTCAGCGGATACTTATGTGACACAACACAGTTTGTCTGCACAAATGGATACGCCGTATGGACATCTTCTTTGTGTGTGTTAAAAGGAAGACTACATAAGCTCTTTCTCATGTTTTGTTTATTTTTGTCAAGTTAGAACAGAAATGGAGTAAAGAGAAACAATAGACATCAAGTAGCCTACTGAGGTAAAAACAAGCTCAGTATTTCCATTATACTCACAACAACCATTAAATAAAATACAGTCCTTTTGTGCTATGTAGTTCCGTAGTCATCTTTAACGTGCTTGATACTGTTAATGAAATGTATAAAGATACATATTTAGGAAGGTATTTACTGTTTTAGTGGAGAAAGAAGGCTTAACTCACTTTATGTGAACAACCCAAGCTTATAGGAGTGGAATATAAAATAGTGATGACTATAAAATACTGTAATTAAAATGAATTCCATCACATTGTTTGAAACCGTGTCAAATATCTGAAGTATCACACAAATGAAGATTGAAATGAAGATTATGTATAACAAATTACATTAATAATGGCAAGTTATATTTTACAGTATATCACTCACTATGAGCTTAAACAAGTAGAAGATTGGAAGATTAGTCTGAATAAGGAAAAAAAATTAAACATTGGCAATGCTAAATACAACATGTCGATCAAAACATGTAGAATGATTCCAACATTCCAGTGTCTTTTGAGAAGTGTAACATAATAAAAAAAAACTTTTGATTTCCTAATTTAATGTTAAACTTCATAAAATCCATGTTTTCCCATCTCAAGAGGTTAAATAAACACATATTTCTTATTTAACTAGGCAAGTCAGTGAAGAACAAATTCTTACTTTCAATGATGGCCTAGGAACTGCCTGTTCAGGGGCAAAACGACAGATTTGTACCTTGTCAGCTCAGGGATTTGAACTTGCAAACTTTCGGTTATTAGTCCACCACTCTAACCACTAGGCTACCCTGCTGCCACAATGACTGTACAGTCAATGACAATGACTGTAGTAAGTGAATATTAAAGGCCCAGTGCAGCCGATTTATATCAATATAATCATATATGACTTGTTGGATATCCTAACGCTGTCTGGATTCCGATAGAAATCACACATCACTTTGCAAGCCAGCATAATGTGACTTGCAGGCCTGATGTGGCCTGTAAACCATGAGATTCCTAACACCACCGTGTTAAGGTATAACCAGGCCCTAAAAAAAGCCCTTATCATACATTTAATGTATTGTCATAAATAATAATATTTTAAAGGCTAATAAGTAGTAATGGGAAACTGAGGCGTACCTCTGAGGCGTACCGTAGTCTTCGACGCTTTCACCAAATTGTGCCGAAAAACTGTTAATTAGTCAAGATCTGTTCACAATGCACATTAGTGACATCTAGTGGTCAGAAATAAATAGCAGCATGTGATTATTAGATATAAAAACATTTCTCTGCTGTTTTCCTCAAAAATACCGGTTACGCATCATGCTTCCCTTTTTTGCCTTTACTAGTTTACTATTTTTCAAAAACTGAATCTGTAGCATTATTTAGGATGCTTAAGACAGAAGCTTATACTATACTAAATAAAACAAATGATTTGAACAATAGTGCAAAACATGTGTGAAGTCCGAAGGTTACGTATGTAACCATGGTTATGTGAGCTATTGGTTCACACCAATATGGTATCCTTCCGCACGGCAGGATACATTCCCAGTAATAATTTCATATTCGTCCCATGTACCTGGGAGTGCTGTGGCTGACTCCCTTAAATAGCTGACACCGCACTACTTCCACCTCGTGTCCTTTTCGAGGTGCCGTAGATCACCGACAAAGAGGATTGGAGTGATCCAGTAGCTCACATAACCGTGGTTACATACGTAACCTTCGCTATTTAGCACTATATTGGATCACTCTAATATGGTATCACAATACCAGATTCATTGGTAAGGGCCAGACAGAGAACAAAGTCCTGTAGGACTGAGCTCAGGGCAGTGATAGTTGCTATGTCCCTCCATCCCCACTCAGGGAAGCGGAAACAACCCCCAGCACAGCTGTTCTGACCTCATTGGCTGGGGCAACAATTACTTGATAGTACATAGAAAAAGGTGCTGGACGATGCCCAAATGTCATTAAGGGGAACTCCTTGGAGAAGTGCCCACGATGTAGCTACTCTTCTAGTGGAATATTCCACTACAGCAGACGGCAGAGGCCGGCTGGCCAGCCGATATACTGTAGTAAGTGTCCACAGTACAGTGTGAGAGTCTGTATTGATAGGCTCTGGCCCAGAACTCTCTCACCATAGCAAACAAATAGCTGATCAGACTGTCGTATTGCCTGTGTGTAATGCAAGTGTCCAAGGCCCTGACCCGGGCAGAGCACACTTGAGGGAAAAAACACCCAGCTCACCCGCAGCCGGGGGACAAATGTAAGGGCCGGTTCACGTCTGTCAAACAGGACATTCGGCAAGAATGAAAGGTTAAGATGGAGGGTGCTCACTGAAAAGGCATGAAGTTTACTCACCCTCTTAGTGGAGGTAATAGCCAACAGCAATACCACCTTCATGAATAGGTGCTTCAAAGTCATCAACTCTAAGGGCGGCTTAGCAAGCGCTGACAGCACCACGTCAACGTTCCAGTTTGGCACCGAACGGGCCATTGCTCGACACAGACGTCGAACTCCCTTCATAATTTGGAGAGCAATGGCTAGCCAGCCATTGGTCCCTCTTGGCCTTATGGCAGGTCAAGATAGCTTCTAAATACACTCTAAATGTGGATGCCGCTCGGCCCGCATCAAGCAGTGACTGGGAAAACCGTAAAACCGTTTTCACATATAGCTCTCAAACCAGGTACAACTTATGCCCCACCACATTTGATATGACGTATTGGTGGAAGAAGCCATGGCACTCCGCAACGTGTTCACCATATTGTCCTGAAGGCCTAGACTGGTCCACTAACACCTCTCAGAGGCCAAGCCCAAAGCTGGAGGCGGTGCATGTCCGGATACAACAGTGTTCCCCTAGCCTGAAGAGAAGGTCGGGCCTCAGGGGCAGCTGCCATGGGATCCCCAAGAGGAGAGACAACAGAAGGCTGAACCATGGTGGTCTCAGCCAACATGGAGCTATCAAGAGCATCTGGTGGCCAATCAAGTTGACCCTCGGAACATGGTACCTCAACCCGTTAGAGAGGCTTCAGTGCACACCAGCTCTCTTTTTATTAAATTTTTTAATTGAACCTTTATTTAACTAGGCAAGTCAGTTAAAACCTGTTAGGGATAGGGGGCAGTATTTTCACGGCCGGATAAAAAACATACCCGATTGAATCTGGTTATTACTACTGCCCAGAAACTAGAATATGCATATAATTAGTCGATTTGGATAGAAAACACGCTAAAGTGTCTAAAACTGTTTGAATGGTGTCTGTGAGTATAACAGAACTCATATGGCAGGCCAAAACCTGAGAAGATTCTATATGGGAAGTCCCCTGTCTGACCATTTCTTGTCCTTCTATAGCCTCTTTATCGAAAATACAGGATCTTTGCTATAACGTGACATTTTCTAAGGCTTTCATTGGCTCTAGGAAGGCGCCAGAACGTGGAATGATAGCTCTGCAGTCTCTGGGCGAAAAACAGCAGGGGTTTTGGTGAGTGGTCCTTCTGAGAACAATGACACTGGTGCGCGCGTGCATGTGACGACTCCATGTTTTACTTTCAGTGTTTGAACGGATACAACGTCTCCCGGTTGGAATATTATCGCTATTTTACGAGAAAAATCGCATAAAAAATTGATTTTAAACAGCGTTTGACATGCTTCGATGTACGGTAATGGAATATTTTGAATTTTTTTTGTCACGAAACGCGCCGGCGCGTCCAAGTTCGGATAGTGACTTGAACGCACGAACAAAACGGAGCTATTTGGATATAACTATGGATTATTTGGAACCAAAACAACATTGGTTGTTGAAGTAGAAGTCCTGGGAGTGCATTCTGATGAAGAACAGCAAAGGTAATCCCATTTTTCTTATAGTAAATCTGAGTTTGGTGAGTGCCAAATTTGGTGGGTGTCAAAATAGCTAGCCGTGATGGCCGGGCTATATACTCAGAATATTGCAAAATGTGCTTTCACCGAAAAGCTATTTTAAAATCGGACACCGCGATTGCATAAAGGAGTTCTGTATCTATAATTCTTAAAATAATTGTTATGTTTTTAGTCAACGTTTATCGTGAGTAATTTAGTAAATTCACCGGAAGTTTTCGGTGGGTATGCTAGTTCTGAACAAAACATGCTAATGTAAAAAGCTGGTTTTTGATATAAATATGAACTTGATTGAACAAAACATGCATGTATTGTATAACATAATGTCCTAGGAGTGTCATCTGATGAAGATCATCAAAGGTTAGTGCTGCATTTAGCTGTGGTTTTGGTTTTTGTGACATATATGCTAGCTTGAAAAATGGGTGTGTGATTATTTCTGGCTGGGTACTCTCCTGACATAATCTGTTTTGCTTTCGCTGTAAAGCCTTTTGAAATTGGACAATGTGGTTAGATAAAGGAGAGTCTTATCTTTCAAATGGTGTAAAATAGTGTTTGAGAAATTGAAATCATAGCATTTTTAAGGTTTTTCGTATTTCGCGCCACGCTCTACCATTGGATATTGGCCGGTATTAGTAAACGTTGGCAAAGAAGCGTCATTAAATTGTTGCTAGCAGCAGAGTTGAAGTTACCAATGCTACTACTAATTATATGCATATTCTAGTTTCTGGGCAAGAGTAGTAACCAGATTAATTTGGGTACGTTTTTTTATCCGGCCGTGAAAATACTGCCCCCTATCCACAACAGGATATTCAACTGGTGTTGAACATTTAGAAATTTGTCAGTTATTCTGCGCTCTTTCACACTCAGACGAAAGTGCTCTGAAATTGGAGTAGATAGCCAGAGCAAATTTACCAGCTACGTCTATTGACAGTTGTTGGAGTGACATCATAAACATTCTTTTGATATAGTTACTTACATAGTGGAGTCTTTTGTTTAGATATGTAGCTAGCGAACTAAACAATGAACCATAATCCCAACTCATAACGTTACTACCCTGCATGAATCTACAACCAGGTTCAATGTTAGCTAGCTAACATTAGGCTATAACTAGCAATGCAAATGGCTCTGAAATATGAATAATATTACTACACAGATATTACACATAATGTTAGCTAGCTAGCCAGCCAGCTAGCAGTATACTTTAACCTGAAAAGAAAACAACTTTCTGACGAAATTAGAAACATGTCATATCTGACAATTTAGCTAGCTTCTCCCTCTCTGTCACGGATGCCATGTTTGCCCTTAGTTTGAAGATGTAATCCGGAGACAGATGTTTTACACAACAGCCTTCTGTGTGTTCTCTTTTTTTTCTCTGTCTGCATATTTGCAATCAAATGCCAGAATTTTCTCCATCTCCTTAGCTGTCATGCTCCAATTGCACTGATTTCAAAACTTGGTCCTCCAGAAAGTGGAGAGTAACACTTATGCAGTTCTAATACGTGATATCTTTCAAAAAAGCCGCGTTAGAAAGGATAACCTACTCATACTGAGCAGCTCATATTATAGACAGAAGCGTGCTACATGGCAGACCAATCCGAACTCATCTCTCGGCATGTCCAGCCCACTCATTATCTCAGCCAATCATGGCTAGCGGGAAGGTTGCTGTCTTTTTCCGTGGCTAAAACAACTAGGCTTGTAATTTAACAATTGTATTCATATTTACAGATGGCATACAAGTTTGTTAATAAGGCACATGAAAGTTCACATGTTCCAGAAGGCATTTCTGGTAAAATAAAAAAAAGTTTACGTTCAAATGGCGCTCCTGGGAAGTAGTGACGCTCGACATACGCCTATTTTCCTGAAACGAGTCACATATGGCAACCCCAGCTATACACTGCGTGACAACAGCAGTGTAATCTAGCTGTTATGTGAGTTTCTAAGGGAAACGAGGATAGGTACTGTCTGTAATGTAAACTGATGTAACAAAGTATAGTAAACCCAGCTACAGCATATACTGAAACCCTCAGTGTAATAGATCTGAGATGTGAGTTTCCAGGTGAAACTAGGATAGTTACAGCCTTAACTGTAAGTACAACAGAACTAGTAACTCCAGCTACACACTGTGCAAGACCGCAGTGTCATAGCTGAAAAGTGAGTTTCCAAGGGAAACTAGGATAGTCACTGGAAACTAGCAGTTACTGTATGTAGATTACTGTAAGTAGTGCAACAGAAAAACTATAGTAAACCCAGCTACACACGGTGTGAAAAAAAACTGTAGTGTAATAAAGCTGTCAGTTTCCAATTAAGTGATAGTTATTGTCTGTACTGTAAAGTAGTGCAACATAACTATAGTAAACACAGCTACACATGTAAAACTTCAGTGAAATAGAGCTGAGATGTGAGTTTCCAAGGGAAACTAAGATAGTTACTGTCTGTACTGTAAAACAGTGTAACAAAAACGCAACCCAACAACTGTGTGAAAAAAATGCACCAGTGTAATCTCATTATGGTTGGGCTAACATAAACTCAGCCCAATACTGGAAAATGAAGCCAACAGTGTAATATTACTGTGTCTATAGTATACACTGTGCAATACTGTACGATAGTATAAAATGGGACCTACAGTATCAGCCTTAGTCTCATACACTATCTGAAGGAGAGGAGATGTGAATAGCTGTACCTTTTCCATGTGGAAAAAATTAAGCCAACAGTGTAATATACTGTTTTTAGTAAACACTGCGCAATACTGTATAAAAGTAAAGGTCACTGCAGACCTACAGTATCAGCCTTTATCTCATACACTATCTGAATGATGGAGAGGAGACATGAATGGCTGAAACTTTTTCTTGTGGAAAAATAATTAAGCCAACTGTGTAAACTGCCTGACCGTGAAGGGGCAGGGTATTCTACCTCACACAAGTTCATAGCTTATTTCTTGCTTTATACATTTGGGTCGGCTATAACTCACACCACGTGTATAGCTTATCTCTTGCTATACACGTGGGGGTTCAGGTTAGCAGGACATAAAGTAAGGGAAAGTGTGTTTATAACTGTGCTTAGACCTGCAATGGTCACCTCTCGTTAAGCTAGCTACTTTGCATAGCTTGTTCACCGTGAAACACACAAGAGCATAGGCAAGATGGCTGCACCCTGTGAGAGATGAAATGTGGTGCACCTCGTGACACCTAGCTCACTCTCAGGGGAGAACTGAAAGCCCATCAGAGCGAAACATACACAGTCTCCCGATCTAGCGGGGTAGGCGCGGTCCCCGAACCTGAAGGCTATAACCAGGAGGGTTCCGGTGGACAGACAAATCACACAACTAAGACAAATCCTCAGCGCCACAATACTGGTAGACCAAACCGAGTATCACCCAGGTTGGTACACTGTCACAAGTAATAAAAACAAGTCGAAACCCAAACGAGATGGTATAAACCAAAACGAGTGGGGGGAAAGCAGGGCACCCTGATGGAGACGTTAGCTAGCTGCTCCAAGCTATTGAATAGCTGCGGGTTTACTTCTGCGCTTATACACTCTAACATAGAGTTCTTATCTGGAATCCTCTCTGGAATGAGCCGAGAAAATGAAGAGGTGGAATTAGTGTGGCGGGAGCTATTTAAGGGGGTCTGTCGCAGCACTACCTTGTACACAGGACTAATCTGAAATTCTTGCTCGGAATGCTTGCTCCAAGGTGGAAGGTGGATCACAGTGGAGAAGGTGGAAAGCTTCAAGTTCCTTGGCGTACACATCACTGACAAACTGAAATGGTCCACCCACACAGACAGTTTTGTGAAGAAGGCGCAACAGTGCCTCTTCAACCTCGGGAGGCTGAAGAAATTTGGTTTGACACCTAAAACCCTCACAAACTTTTACAGATGCACAAGTGAGAGTATCCTGTCAGGCTGTATCACCGCCTGGTACGGCAACTGCACCTCCCGCAATCGCAGGGCTCTCCAGAGGGTGGTGGCGTCTGCCCAACGCATCACTGGGGGCAAACTACCTGCCCTCCAGGGCAGCTACAGCACCTATTGTCACAGGAAGGCCAAAAAGATTATCACGGACAACATCCACCTGAGCCACTGCCTGTTCATCCCGCTATCATCCAGAAGGTAAGGTCAGTACAGGTGCATCAAGCTGGGACCGAGAGACTGAAAAACAGCTTCTGGAAGGATACCATATTGGAGTGATCCAATATAGTGCTACGTAATCAGTGGCGCATTTCAAGATCAGGAAGTGGCGCTTATGCGTGTCGCCATCGTGCTTCATGGAGGAGTTTTTAAAAACATTTTAGCTACTCTAGGAAATGACGTTGCAGGCTGCGACCAACATTCTATCACATGGAGTGTAGTCCGGCTATCTGCCGGTAGTTTCCAGATTCCATATATTGCTACACATTAGTGTGCGAGGCTATGGTGTGAGTCGTGAGCCAAATTTAACTAAATACAGTACATTAATTAATTAACCTGCCGAAATCAAACAGACAAGATCAATTTCATTCGGCCTAACGTTAGCCTCGCCTGCCACCTGCTCTATATATGCTGCCGCCACATCGGCCACAACAAGCATGTGCATGTCAGAGTTGATATTAGCTAGCTTGCACTATCTAGCTAATGACAGACCTCTGTGACAAACCTGTATTCATGGGGCCTCCCAAGTGGCTAGAGGCGTATTACAACCGGCCGTGATCGGGAGTCTCATAGGATGGCACACAATTGGCCCAGCATCGCCTGGGTTAGGGGAGAGTTTGGCCAGGGAGGCTTTACTTGGCTAATCACGCTCTAATGACTCCTTTTGGCGAGCCGGGAGCCTGCAGGCTGACCCCGGTCGTCTGTAAACGGTGTTTCCTCCCAACACATTGGTGCGGCTGGTTTCCGGGTTACGCGGAAGCGCAGTTTGGCGAATCATGTTTCAGAGGACGAATGACTCAACCTTCAATTCCCGAGCCCATTGGGGAGTTGCAGCGATGAGATAAAATTGAAATTGGGGAGAAAAAGGGAGTAAAATACAATGTTTTAAAAGAAAAATGTACTCTATTCATGACTCATGAACATCCATGCAACTAGCAAACATATTGTACAATGCTCCTCATGTCACTCATTATTGAACATCAAATTTGAACATTCATGCTATAGCTAGCATTAGATGCTATCTGTTAGCTAACCATCTTCTAGCATAAGCCTAGCCCTAGATGACTCGAAAATATGATCATCATTTAATTAGATGACAGACTACGATCACGATCCTCCTTGGAATAACGATTAGTGCAGTTAAATCCTTAACAAGCCATGTCTGCCCTTGCTATCAAAACTGTATCCACTATCCAAAGAACAAACACTGGAAAGTAGTGCGATCATAAAAATAGCTCTGATAGTTTTTATATCAGCCCGTAGGGAAGGAGGAGACTGGAACAGTGTAATGCCCATATAATGTTCTCTCTCTTCTTCTCTACACAGGATTGTGACGTCAAAACTAGCTACCGGTAGCACCTAAATTATCCTCAACTTCATCTGTGTGCGATTTTAAAGTAATCGGTTCAAGGACATACATCGGGTGAGATAGAAGCAAGTATTCGTACATGATTGTGTTCTAAAAAAAGATTCTAACCATGAACATTGACCACAAAGATTACCATACTCCCATTGACTAAAATGGGGGATCCTCTTTTCTGGAAACAATTGTATGGAGCGAGTTACCTGCCATAAGGTTGAACGTACCTATCGTTAGGATCATCGGAAAAGCCATGTGTGAAACATGAAACGTAAATATGAAATGTCATCTGTGAACATACAAACACCATGCTATGATTACGGACTAACATTTTAGGCTTGAACACATTTTGTGTTGCAATTCTGAGGTACAATAATAGCTTTCAGAGTTTTGGCAGTTTCATCTCACCAACAAAAAAAACTTGTTGGATATCCTAACTGGATATCCAGCGCAAAGTCTAGATAGCGCTAGCTGTATTATGCCTACAACAGTGAAGTTTCAGTCCGCTAGGTGTATCTCTACAGCATGGGCATATCTCTGGGTGATGTGGACATCCCCATTCATGCACCTTATCAAAATATGACTAATTCAATATTGGGCTCTGTCTGCAATCATAACCATTTGTATCTACTGTACCAGGAATAATGAAACATAGAATAATAATGGTTTGGTGAGTTTATGAATGATGTATGACCACTGGTGTCTGCCACTCAAAATATTATTTATATAGAATATTTTGATATTTATTTCATCACTCAAAATCTTGCCAAAGCATATTCTGTAGGACAGGTTAATATGAATTTAAAATAATTTGATATGATTTATATGAACCGAGTCATGAACATACTGTATGGACTTTGAAATGAAAAACAGAGAAGTTAAATGTAGGCTATTCTGGCAAAAGCTTATTCCCACACTTTAGAATAACACTGTTGCAGTGGTTTTAGGTAGTCTCCGTATAGGTTATTCCCTCCATCGCAACACTGCTGCCCAGTTGAAGAGCTTGTGATCTCCATGCAGCACCATAGCACCATACGCCTTCGGAAAAGCACCCTTCAGCCTCAGAAGACGCTCTTCTTCCACACATGCCTCGGAGCTCTGGTATCAAACGTAACATCACTATTATTAAGGCCTGTGGTACTGTTCATAGAGGGTTCTATGAAGAACTCTCCAAAGATAAAAGGGTTCTCGGTAGAACCCTTCCTAGGTGATTCTAGGACAAACCTTTAAATGATAACGTGGTTCTTGGTAGACCCTTCATAGAAGGTTCTAGGTAGAACAATATACAGGGGGTTCTTTGACGAACCTTACATAGGTGGTTCTAGATACAATCCTCTGCAATCCTATGTTTGCGCGTTCATGTGTACGTTTGTATTGGGATTAGTATAGCCCCCCTTGTTCTGAAAACGTCGTTATTGTAGTGATGGTCAGCCCAATGGGCCGTGAACGCAGCCAAGCCCAGCTGTGTGTGTGTGTGTGTGTGTGTGTGTGTGTGTGTGTGTGTGTGTGTGTGTGTGTGTGTGTGTGTGTGTGTGTGTGAGAGAGAGAGAGAGAGTCTGTGCCTGTGTGCATGCGCGTGCATGTGTGATGGTGAATGAAAGTACAGTATATTAGTTTGGGTACACAGGATAGGAGATCCCATCTGTTGTTTATCTAAAATAGAATGGAGTTTCTAAAATGGTGGCTCTGGATTCAGAGGCCTTACAATACCATATGATGCACTGTATTGTTAATTTGGAGCTTTATTGTCTGCCATCATGAATATGCCATATTGTAAATAGGTAAATCTTGTTTTCTGTGTGCTGTATTACAGTTGGCCTTTTCTTGGTCCTCAGAGACAGTTGAGGATACATGATGTGAAGAGCAGAGGAGGTTTGTTACACCCTGATCTGTTTCACCTGTCTTTGTGTTTGTTTCCATCCCCCACCAGGTGTCTCCCATCTCCCCTCATTATCCCCTGTGTATTTATGCCTGCGTTTTGTGTTTTTCTGTTATCAGTTTGTCTTGTCAAGTCCCACCAGCGTGTTCCTGTGTGCGCTTGTTTTTCTTAGTCTTCCCAGTTCTGGCTTGACTGTCCTGATCCTGCCTGTCCTGATACTGTGTTAGGTTGCTTTGGAGGTGTTATTTTGGGGGTGAGGGTTAATTTGCAGTTCATGTGTGCAATACCCTGTAGCTCAGTTGGTAGAGCATGGTGTTTGCAACACTAGGGTTGTGGGTTCGATTCCCACGGGGGGCTAGCACAGAAAAAAAATGTATGATATGTATGAAATTGTATGAAATGTATGCATTCACTACTGTAAGTCGCTCTGGATAAGAGTGTCTGCTAAATGACTAAAATGTAAATGTGATATGATGTTGAACTCAAAATAACTACTTCAAAGCATTTGGAGTATTACCATATCATGTTGAAAATGTTTTCTCAAGTTCCATACCAACTGAACATGACACTTATATGAAAACACAGGCCATTACAGTTGAAGTCGAAAGTTAACATACAACTACATACACCAAATAAATTTAAACTCAGTTTTTCACAATTCCTGACATTTAATCCTAGTAAAAATTTCCTGTTTTAGGTCAGTTAGGATTACCACTTTATTTTAAGAATGTGAAATATCAGAATAATAGTAGAGAGAACGATTTATTTCAGCTTTTATTTCTTTCATCACATTCCCAGTGGGTCAGATGTTTACATACACTCAATTAGTATTTGGTAGCATTACCTAAAAATTGTTTAACTTGGGTCAAAAGTTTCGGGTAGCCTTCCACAAGCTTCCCACAATAAGTTGGGTGAATTTTGGCCCATTCCTCCTGACAGAGCTGGTGTAACTGAGTCAGGTTTGTAGGCCTCCTTCCTCGCATACACTTTTTCAGTTCCGCCAACACATTTTCTATGGGATTGAGGTCAGTGCTTTGTGATGGCCACTCCAATACCTTGCCTTTGTTTAGCCATTTTGCCACAACTTTGTAAGTATGCTTGGGGTCATTGTCCATTTGGAAGACCCATTTGCGACCAAGCTTTAACTTCCTGACTGATGTCTTGAGATGTTGCTTCAATATATCCACGTCATTTTCCTTTCTAATGATGCCATCTATTTTGTGAAGTGCACCAGTCCCTCCTGCAGCAAAGCACCCCCACAACATGATGCTGCCACCCCCGTGCTTCACGGTTGGGATGGTGTTTTTCGGCTTGCAAGCCTCCCCCTTTTTCCTCCAAATAGTTATATTTTTGTTTCATCCGACCAGAGGACATTTCTCCAAAAGTACGATCTTTGTCCCCATGTGCAGTTGCAAACCACAGTCTGGCTTTTATATGGCAGTTTTGGAGCAGTGGTTTCTTCCTTGCTGAGCGGCCTTTCAGGTTATGTCGATATGGGACTCGTTTTACTGTGGATAGAGATACTTTTGTACCTGTTTCCTCCAGCATCTTCACAAGATCCTTTGCTGTTGTTCTGGGATTGATTTGCACTTTTTGCACCAAAGTACGCTCATCTCTAGGAGACAGAATGCATCTCCTTCCTGAGTGGTATGATGGCTGCGTGGTCCCATGGTGTTTATACTTGCGTACTATTGTTTGTACCGATGAATGTGGTACCTTCAGGCGTTTGGAAATGGCTCCCAAGGATGAACCAGACTTGTGGATGTCTACAATTTGTTTTCTGAGGTCTTGGCTGATTTCTTTTGATTTTCCCGTGATGACAAGCAAAGAGACACTGAGTTTGAAGGTAGGCCTTGAAATACATCCACAGGTACACCTCCAATTGACTCAAATGATGTCAATTAGCCTATCAGAAGCTTCTAAAGCCATGACATCATTTTATGGAATTTTCCAAGGTGTTTAAAGGCACAGTCAGCTTAGTGTATGTAAACTTCTGACCCACTGGAATTGTGATACAGTGAATTATAAGTGAAATAATCTGTCTGTAAACAATTGTTGTAAAAATTACTTGTGTCATGCACAAAGTAGATATCCTAACCGACTTGCCAAAACTATAGTTTGTTAACAGGAAATGTGTGGGGTGGTTGAAAAATGAGTTTTAAATGACTCCAACCTAAGTGTATGTGAACTTCTGACTTCAACTGTAGGTTTGAGTCATGGTCCTGGCGGTAGGCAGGGCACAAAGGCTTTTATTGCATCCCAAATGGCATCATTTTCCCTATTTAGTGCACTACTTTTGACCAGTGCCAATAGGGCTTTGGTCAAAAATAATGCACTATAGGGAATATGGTGCCATCTGGGATGCAGGCTCTGTGTAATAGTCTTCTTGTGAAACAAACCTTACTGTATCCAAGCATGTAAATTATTATCCATGAATAGCTGCAGGGAGAACCTGGTAATATATTCTGATAGGAAATGCTGTATACTGAAAACACAGACACACTCTTTCTACAGTATATGCCCTTCTCTCGTACTGAGGCTTGATGTTTGTTTAAACAGTAAAAATATCCTAGCACTGTACATGAAAGAAAGTGGTGTACTGTATGTGTTTTCCAATGGGCCAAGAGAGATAAAGATGTCTTACCAAATGTCTTATTCCTCTAACTTATTTGATTAAGACTAAAGAGAGAGGGATGGAGAGAGAGAGGGAGGAAAAGAGAGCGAGGGAGAGAGACAGACAGAGAGAGAGAGAGCTAAACAGTATAGTTTAGATGTGTATGGTCAGGTGAGGTGTGAGTAGGTCATAACTAGAGAGAGGCCTATTCATCTGAACCAATGGACACATTTGAACTTCAAAAAGCAACTTTGTTTACTTCCAGAGGCAGCTGTCTGTCTCTACACCGTCTGTAGCAGCTACAGAGTTTTTATTTGATTTGATTTAGGATCCCCATTAGCCGACGCCAATGGTGACAGCTAGCAGTGGTGTAAAGCACTTAAGTAAAAATACTTTAAAGTACTACTACTTAAGTAGGCTTTTTAAGTATCTGTCCTTTACCATTTATATTTTTGACAACTTTTATTTTTACTTCACTACATTCCTGAAGAAAATAATGAACTTTTTACTCCATACATTTTCCGTGAAACTCAAAAGTACATTTTAAATGCTTAGCAGGACAGGACTAGGATCCAAATCACACACTTATCAAGAGAACATCCCTTGTCATCCCTACTGCCTCTGATCTAGCGGACTCACTAAACACAAATGCTTCATTTGTAAATGATGCCTAAGTGTCGAGTGTGCCCCTGGCTTTCCGAGAATTAAACAAAACATGAAAATGGTTGTGTCCTATCTCCTGTTTGCTTAATATAAGGAATTTGAAATGATTTACATTTTAAATGATTTATTTATTTATTTTAGCAATTACATTTACTTTTGATACTTACAGTTGAAGTCGGAAGCTTACATACACCTTAGCCAAATACATTTAATGTCACGCCCTGATCTTAGAGGGTCTGTGTTATTCTCTATTTGGTTAGGTCAGGGTGTGACTTGGGTGGGCAAATCTATGTTTATATTTCTTTGTTGGCCTAGTGTGGTTCCCAATCAGAGGCAGCTGTTTATCGTTGTCTCTGATTGGGGATCATACTTAGGCAGCCCTTTTTCCCACCTGAGATTGTGGGATCTTGTTTTTGCATTGTGCTGTCTAGCCCTGCAGAACGGTACATTTGGTTTTGCATTTTCTTGGTGTTCATTATTAAAGGAAATTATGTACGCCTACCACACTGCACTTTGGTCTTCTCATTCAAACGACGAGCATAACATTCAAACTCAGTTTTTCACAATTACTGACATTTAATCCCAGTTAAAATTCCCTGTCTTAGGTCAGTTAGGATCAGCACTTTATTTTAAGAATGTGAAATGTTAGAATAATAGTAGAGAGGATGATTTATTTAAGCTTTTATTTCTTTCATCACATTCCCAGTGGGTCAGAAGTTTACATACACTCAATTAGTATTTGGTAGCATTACCTTAAAATTGTTTAACTTGGGTCAAATGTTTTGGGTAGCCTTCCACAAGCTTCCCACAATAAGTTGGGTGACTTTTGGCCCATTCCTCCTGACAGAGCTGGTGTAACTGAGTCAGGTTTGGAGGCCTCCTTCCTCACACAAGTTTTTTCAGTTCTGCCAACACATTTTCTATGGGATTGAGGTCAGTGCTTTGTGAAGGCCACTCCAATACCTTGACTTTGTTGCCATTTTGTCACAACTTTGGAAGTGGGCTTGTCCATTTGGAAGACCATTTGGAAGACCCATTTGCAACCAGGCTTTAACTTCCTGAATGATGTCTTGATGTTGCTTCAATATATCCACATTATTTTCCTTTCTCATGATGCTATCTATTTAGTGACACGCACTAGTCCCTCCTGCAGCAAAGAACCCCCACAACATGATGCTGCCACCCCGTGCTTCACCTTTGGGATGGTGTTCTTCGGCTAGCAAGCCTCCCCCTTTTTCCTCCAAACATAACGATGGTCATTATGGCCTAACAGTTCTATTTTTGTTTCATCAGACCAGAGGACATTTCTCTAAAAAGTACAATCTTTGTCCCCATGTGCAGTTGCAAACCGCAGTCTGTTTTTTTATGGCGGTTTTGGAGCAGTGGCTTCTTCCTTGCTGAGCGGCCTTTCAGGTTATGTCGATGTAGGACTCGTTTTACTGTGGATATAGATACTTTTGTGCCTATTTCCTCCAGCATCTTCACAAGGTCCTTTGCTGTTGTTCTGGGATTGATTTGCCCTTTTCGCAACAAAGTACATTCATCTCTAGTAGACAGAATGCGTCTCCTTCCTGAGTGGTATGACGACTGCGTGGTCCCATGGTGTTTATACTTGCGTACTATTGTTTGTACAGATGAACGTGGTACCTTCGGGCGTTTGGAAATTGCTCCCAAGGATGAACCAGACTTGTGGAGGTCTACATTTTTTTTCTGAGGTCTTGGCTCATTTCTTTTGATTTTCCCATGATGTCAAGTAAAGAGGCACTGAGTTTGAAGGTAGGCCTTGAAATACATCCACAGGTACACCTCCAAATGACTCAGTTAGCCTATCAGAAGCTTCTAAAGCCATGACATCATTTTCAGGAATTTTCCAAGCTGTTTAAAGGCACAGTCAACTTAGTGTATGTAAACTTCTGACCCACAAGAATTGTGATACAGTGAATTATAAGTGAAATAATCTGTCTGTAAGCAATTGTTGGAAAAATTACTTGCCTAACCGACTTGCCAAAACTATAGTTTGTTAACAAGAAATTTGTGGAGTGGTTGAAAAATGAGTTTAATGACACCAACCTAAGTGTATGTACATTTCTGACTTCAAATGTAAGTATATTTAAAACACAATACCTTTAGACTTTTACTCAAGTAACAGGAAACCGCCAAAGTATGTATGAGATGTGAGTGTGTTTGTTTGAGATAGGACTTTTCAGAGAAGTGCTAAATGTCACTTTTCAGCCGATGCTCTCTGAGTGGCCAACGTTGCAAAGCCCGAGGCTTTTTGTGAACGTGTGTGTGTGTGCCTGTATTCGTGCATGTGTGCATTCATGTGCGTTTGTGTGAGTCCGCATCTGCATGTGTATGCACGTACGTTTGTGTGTGTGTGTGTGTGTATGTGCAGAACTCCCAGGCAGGCACAGGGCAGGCTGACCCTGAGCGTGATGATGCAAGAACACAGCAAGCTGAGAGGGATAATGTGGCCTGCCAGGCAGATCCACTCATTATGGGGTGATGCCACTTTAGAGGAAAGTACAAAGACTTAAACTGTGGGCAACCGTGCCATGCCGTCTCAGTTCTGTTCTGCTCTCTAAGACTGCAGGCCTGAAAGCTGTAGATATAACCACCCACACTGGTGGAGGAGAGAGGGGAAAGGAGAGTAGAGAGGAGTGTATCTCTCTGGGGCTACCTTTCCCCTTGAGAGAATTTGGGGGACAGGGTGTGTGTGTGCGTACCTTACATTTGTGCATGTGTCTGTCTGTGTGTGTTCACGCACATATGTGTGTCTGTGCATTCGTGCGCGTGGGTGTGTGAGTGTGTCCATGCCCTCTTTTGTGAGGGCGTGATCCCCCTGATCCAGCTTCAGAGATCACAGTCAGGAAATTGAGTCCAGTATAAAGTATTGGATGAGGCCTGGCCCTAGGGGCACATCGAACCTGTCCTGAGTGGTCTGGGTCTCAATGTCAAACACAGGTCTACAGTCAGAACCCTCCCTTATCCAACAGCTCACCGCTTCCCCATTTTTGCATTGATCCAGTGTCTCAGGTCTCAGATAGCTGATGTGGTGTGTGTTTGTGCACATGTGTGTGTTCACCTAAGTCCGAAACGTGCATATGTGAGTGTGTGTGCGTGCGTATGCCTGTGCTGTGTGTGTGTGCCTGCATGCGCATGTGTGTGTGTGTGTTTGCAAAGGTGTGTGTGTGTGTGAGCCTGCCGTGTGATCCTAACTGACCTAAGACAAGGAATTTTTACTAGGATTAAATGTCAGGAATTGTGAAACTGAGTTTAAATGTATTTAGCTAAGGTGTACTTCCGACTTCAACTGTATGTAAATGAACTGAACATCAGAGATTATTGAGGGATCGCTCCAAGCTATGATTACCCAATCATACAGTGTTGTTCTAGTAGAGAATACAATAATTTAATCACCATCATATATAATCTACAGATAATGGTTTTAAACATTTAAAATATCACACAATTCTACTCAAACATTATTATTATTAACATTATTAAGTTATATTGATAGTGAAAAGGTATATTGTACACAACATTGCATGCTGTTTTCAAAAAGCAAGGAATGGTAAAGTTAAAATGTGTTGCTTTAGGATTTAGAATGAAAATGTCCAACGTTTTGTATGAAATAAGATGAAACCACGTTTAAACACATACACTGAGCCTACATGAAGAACATAAAGATCTCATTATCACTTTGAGTGAAAGTTTGGTTACTTACTATATAAAAACATGGTACGATATTATCAACGTGTAAATGTGTCAAAAAGTATTTCTTACCTGCTGTGGTTTGTTTAAAGTATAAATGGGTCTTGCCTGTGTAGAGTATGATGGTGTTCTTTGTGTGAAGAGTATGACTGGATCTGTTCTGTGTAGTTTGATGGGGTCTGATCCTTCAGACTGAAAGAGTGTAAAGTTAACTCAGGTAAACAGTATATACACTTGAAATAGTATTCTAAAGCTACACTCTGTCAAACTATGTACTTATTCAAAATACAAAACGCTGACAGATGAATGATTATCTGAGTGCGTGCTTACTGTACATGTACATAATATTGGGGCCGAGTTAGGCAAAACTATCACGTTTAAGGTATGACCCAGTGTGACGCTCGTCAAAAGGAGTAGACCAAGGTGCAGCGTGTCGAGTGCTCATGATGAATACTTTATTTTAACTCAGAACACTATACAAACCAAACAACGGAAAAACGAACGTCACGTTCTACAGGCTACTAAGCTATGCAAAAACAAGATCCCACAAACCCAGGTGGACAAAACCCCTACTTAAGTATGATCTCCAATTCGAGACAACGAGGACCAGCTGCCTCTAATTGGATATCATGCCAAAAAACAACAACATAGAAATAGAAAATTAGAACCTAAACATAGAAATAGAAATACAAAACATAGAAAAACACCCCCTGTCACGCCCTGACCCCTCTACCATAGAAAATAACAGCTTACCATGGTCAGGACGTGACAATACCCTCCCCCAAAGGTGCAGACTCCGAATGCCACTAAAAAACAAAAACAATAGGGAGGGTAGGGAGGGTAACCAGTGTCTATGGCGGCTCAGGTGCAGTACCCAGAACCTTATCATCCAGCGAATCCTTTAGTAGAGGAGGCGGCTCTGGTTCGGGGCGTAACCACCGCTCCACCCGCTGATCCCTCTGCTTCAGTACCACCGGACCGTAGATCATCGTCGGAGGCTCTGTACTGCAGGCCGCCGCTGGAGGTTCCGGGCTGCAGGCCACCGCTGGAGGTTCCGGGCTGCAGGCCGTCTCAGGAGGCTCCGTACTGGGGACCGTCGCTACAGGCTTCATGCCATGGATCACCACTGCAGGCTCCGCGCCATGGATCACCACTGGAGGCTTTGTGCCATGGATCATCACTGGAGGCTCCGGGTCATGGATTATCACTGGAGGCCTTATGCCATGGATCATCTCTACAGGCCCCGGACCATGGATCATCCCTAAAGGCTTCTTGCCATGGATTATCCCTATCTAAAATCATTGATATACAGTGCCTTCGGAAAGTATTCAGACCCCTTGAATTTCAAAATGTTTTTAGGTTACAGCCTTATTCTAAAATGTATTAAATACTTATTTTTCCCTCATCAATCTACACACAATATCCCATAATGACTAAGCAAAAATAGTTTTTTATAAATGTTTGCTCATTTATAAAAAATAAAACATTTAAATATCACATTAACATAAGTATTCAGATCTTTTACAGAGTACTTTGTTGAGGCACCTTTGGCAGCATTTACAGCCTCGAGTCTTCTTCGGTATGACGCTAGAAGCTTGGCACACCTGTATTTGTGGAGTTTATCACATTCTTCTCAGCAGATGCTCTCCAGCTCTGTCAGGTTGGACGGGGAGCGTTGCTGCACAGCTATTTTCAGGTCTCTCCAGAGATGTTCGCTCAGGTTCAAGTCCGGGCTCTGGCTGGGCCACTCAAGGACCTTCAGAGACTTGTCCCGAAGCCACTCCTGCGTTGTCTTGGCTGTGTGCTTAGGGTATTTGTCCTGTTGGAAGGTGAACCTTTGCCCCAGTTTGAGGTCCTGAGCGCTCTGGGGCAGGTTTTCATCAAGGATCTCTCTGTACTTTGCTCCGATCATCTTTGCCTCGATCCTGACTAATCTCCCAGTCCCTGCCGCTAAAAAACATCTAAACAGCATGATGCTGCCACCACCATGCTTCACCGTAGGGATGGTGCAAATTTTCTCCAGACATGACGCTTGGCATTCAGGCCAAATAGTTCATTCTTGGTTTCATCAGACCAGAGAATCATGTTTCTCATGGTCTGAGAATCTTTAGGTGTCTTTTGGCAAACTCCAAGCGGGCTGTCATGTGTCTTTCACTGAGGAGTGGCTTCTGTTTGGCCACTCTACCATAAAGGCCTGATTGGTGGAGTTCTGTTGAGATGGTTGTCCTTCTGGAAGGTTCTCCCAGCTCCTCAGAGGAACTCTGGAGCTCTGTCAGAGTGACCATCGGGTTCTTGGTCACCTCCCTGACCAAGGCCTTTCTCCCTCGATTACTCAGTTTTGCTGGGCTGCCAGCTCTATGAAGAGTCTTGGTGGTTCCAAACTTCTTCCATTTAAGAATTATGGAGGCCACTGTCTTCTTAGGGTCCTTCAATGTTGCAGAAATGTTTTGGTACCCTTCCCCAGATCTGTGCCTCGACACAATCCTGTCTCGGAGCTCTATGGACAATTCCTTTGACCTCATGGCTTGGTTTTTGCTCTGACATGCACTGTCAACTGTGGGACCTTTTATAGACAGCTGTGTGCCTTTCCAAATCATGTCCAATCAATTGAATTTACCAGAGTTGGACTCCAATCAAGTTGTAGAAACATCTCAAGGATGATCAATGGAAACAGGATGCACCTGAGCTCAATTTTGAGTTTCTTAGCAAAGGGTCTGAACACTTATGTAAATAAGTTATTTCTGTTTATTATTTTTAATACATTTGCAAACATTTCTAAAACCTGTTTTCACTTTGTCATTATGGGGTATTGTGTGTAGATTGCTGAGAAAATTGTTTTATTTTTAATCCATTTTAGAATAAGGCTGTAACGTAACAAAATGTGGAAACAGTCAAGGGGTCTGAATACTTTCTGAAGGGACTGTATGACAATATGAGAATGATGATTTCCAGTAATCTTCTGGAGTACTGTAACTCAAACGGACATCTTGGCGCAGTTAAACCTCTGTTTGTGTGTGTTAAAAAGATGTCTACAAATGCTCTTTCTCATGTTTTGTAAAATCAAAATGTCAAGTAAGAAAATACATTAGGAGAAGAGATACAATAGATGAGCTGTTCTGTGGAAAAACTAACTCAGTGTTTCCCCTACGTGCACAGTATCCAGTAGATTAAATACATTACTTAACTATTATTTTTAGTTCCTTAGTAATCCCTAACATGCATTATCTTTTTTTCCTTTTTTTTTATTCAAGTTTTTTACTGATATCCAGATGGCGGTCAAGGTCACTGAAATACATGGATATTACACTCCATAAAAATAATAATCATGTATGTCATCTTTATTTAACCAGGTAGACCAGTTGAGAACAAGTTCTCATTTACAACTGCAACCTGGCCAAGATAAAGCAAAGCAGTGCGACAAAAACAACAACACAGAGTTACACATGGGATAAATAAACGTACAGTCAATAACACAATAGAATAATCTGTATACAGTGTGTGCAAATGAAGTAAGGAGGTAAGGCAATAAATAGGCCATAGTGGCGAAGTAATTACAATTTAGCAATTAACACTGGAGTGATAGATGTGCAGATGAGTATGTGCAAGTAGAAATACTAGTGTGCAAAAGAGCAGAAAACAAAACAAATATGGGGATGAGGTAGGTAGTTGGTTGGATGGGCTATTTACAGATGGGCAGTGTACAGCTGCAGCGATCAGTAAGCTGCTCTGACAGCAGATGCTTAAAGTTAGTGAGGGAGATATAAGTCTCCAACTTCAGTGATTTTTGAAATTCGTTCCAGTCATTGGCAGCAGAGAACTGGAAGGAAAGGCGGCCAAAGAGGTGTTGGCTTTGGGGATGACCAGTGAAATGTACCTGCTGGAGCGCTGCTACAGGTGGGTGTTGCTATGGTGACCAGTGAGCTGAGATAAGGCAGAGCTTTACCTAGCAAAGACGTATAGATGACCTGGAGCCAGTGGGTTTGGCAACGAATATGTAGTGAGGACCAGCCAACGAGAGCATACAGGTCGCAGCGGTGGGTAGTATATGGGGCTTTGGTGACAAAACAGATGGTACTGTGATAGACTGCATCCAATTTGCTGAGTAGAGTGTTGGAGGCTATTTTGTAAATGACATCGCCGAAGTCAAGGATCGGTAGGATAGTCAGTTTTACGAGGGTATGTTTGGCAGCATGAGTGAAGGAGGCTTTGTTGCAAAATAACATACAGATTCAAACATTTAAATTGAATTACAAGAGCTATTCATGACAATATGTATAGTACCTGTCAAAAGTTTCGACACTTACTCATTCAAGAGTTTTTATTTCTTTTGACTATTTTCTACATTGTAGAATAATAGTGAAGACTTCAAAACTATGAAATAACACCTACATCCATATGTGTAATTTCATAGTTTTGATGTCTTCACTATTATTTTACAATGTAGAGAATAGTAGAAAGAAAAAAAACTTGAACGTATAGATGTGTCCAAACTTTTGACCGGTACTGTACATTTAGTAGACCCAAAAAGTATTGTTGATTTGTTTGCATAGGTAGTGTATGGGCTGCTTTTTATATATATCAGTCCTGGCCTGTAGAATAGAGAGCAGCTGGGCACGTTGATGTTGATTTGCCTGACACCTGTCCTTGACAGGCAGGTAACAAGTGCCTGAAGGGAGACTTAGAGAGGGAGTTAGCAAAGTCCAGGCACAGTTTCTCTCTTCTATCATGAAGTGAGGGTAGTGATAATAATACCTTGAGTTCTGGGAGTGGCTCTAAGGCAGGGAGCCAGGGCAAATATGTAAAGGGGGAGATTTTGTAGAATGACCTGGGAGAACATTTTATTTGTTTAATTGTCCATTTCTCAGTTTTCCCCGAGAGTGCTAATTTTTAGTGGTGCTTTCCTCATTCCGGGCATGGATTGTACCTCCCTGTGCCAAGACCTTTGGTTTGAGAAGTCCATGAGGAGTAGAATGTATTTTTGTTGTGTTGTATTGACCTCTGAACCTTGTTTGGATAGTACCTGGTGAGCGCTGATTTTTTCCCACGGGTGTATGATCATGTTCTTACATTCTGCTGTCATCCATGGTCTATCTGTCAGGTGGAGTTTCACTGTGACCACTGGGAAGTAGTTGTCACACGCCCATCTTTCTTTCAATGCAAAACCCAGCAGAGGGAGCACGCCCCTATCCACATCGACTGGACCGCAGTAGAGAAGGTGGAAAACTTCAAGTTTCTCGGTGTACACATCACTGATACTTTGAAATGGTCCACTCACACAGACAGTGTAGTGAAGAAGGCACAATAGCGCCTCTTCAACCTCAGGCTGAAGAAATTTAGCTTGGCACCTAAAACCCTCGCAAAATTTTACAGATGCACATTTGAGAGCATCCTGTCGAGCTGTATCACCGCCTGGTACGGCAACTGCACCGCCCGCAACCACAGGGCTCTCCAGAGGGTGGTGCGGTCTGCCCAATGTATCACCGGGGGCAAACTACCTGTCCTCCAGGACACCTACAGCACCCGATGTCACAGAAAGGCCAAGAAGATCATCAAGGTCAACAACCACCAGAGCCACTGCCTGTTCACCCCACTATCATCCAGAAGGCGAGGTCAGTACAGGTGCATCAAAGCTGGGACCGAGATACTGAAAAACAGCTTCTATCTCAAGGCCATCAGACTGTTAAAAAGCCATCACTAGGCGGCTTCTACCCGGTTACGCAATTCTGCACCTTAGACGCTGCCACTTTAATAATGGAACACTAGTCACTTTAATAATGTTTACATATTTTTGCTTTACTCATCTAATATGGATATACTGTATTCTATTCTACACCACTCCGACATTGCTCCTCCTAATATTTATATATTTCTTAATTACATTATTTTACTTTCAGATTTCTGTGTATGTGTGTGTTGTTGTAAATTGTTAGATATTGCTGCACTGTTGGAGCTAGAAATGGAAGCATTTCGATACACCTGCAATAACATCTGCTTATTAACATGTATATGTGACCAATAACATTTTATTTGAATTGATTTGGTGTACGCAACCAAAGAGCTCTTTGTTGATGTCATCTTACCATAGCACTGGTTCCAATCCAAGTGCCAATGCCGTTTAGCAAGCTCCAGGCATGTACGTTTGTTGAATGACATGAAAATAGAGGTCATTGGCCATGCACACCAGTGGTGTTTTTTGACTTGAAATAAATCTGATTATGCAGAAAATAACCCCATACCTATTGTAAAATATAGTGATGGATCTATGATGGTATGGGGTTATTTTGCTTCTGCTGGTCCTGGGGCCCATGAACTTTACCCAGTACCAGGACATTTTAGCCAAAAGACTGTTTGCCGCAAACATCGAAACGTGCCAATTTCCTCGCAAGGTGAGTTATTGAAAGGTATTGAAAACAGTGGTGACCAAAATTTTGACCCCTATCTTTTTGAGAAAAAGTTGTGTTACTTTGTTAAACAAATTCTCTTTCTTTTAGCAATTGTATAAGTATAAAAATAATACAATTTCCAATGTTGTTTTGCATTTGTGATGTAAATGTGTATCATGTGAAGAGACAGCCTTGAAAAAAATCTTGTTTTAGTGTCATAAATAATCCTTGGTTCCTGCCTTGTAAAGATATGTGACCCGTTTCAGGAAAATAGGCATATGTTGCAAGTCACGACTTCACAGGAGAGCCATTTTAACGTTACATTTTTTGGGGGCAGAAATGCCTTCTGGAACATGTGAACTTTCATGTGCCTTAATAACAAACTTGTATGCCATCTGTAAATACGAATACATTTGTTAAATTACGAACATTGTTGTTTAAGCCACAGAAAAAGGACAGCAACCTTCCCACTAGCCATGATTGGCTGAGATAATGAGTGGGCTGGACATGCCGAGCGAGGAGTTCAGATTGGTCTGTCATATAGAAGGCTTCTGTCTTTTGGAGCTTGTCAATCTGTGTTGGTAATCCTGTTGAACGTAGCTTTAAAAAAAATGTATTGTGTAGTGGAGCTACGTAAGCATTGCTCTCCACTTTCTGGAGGATCGAGTTTTGAAATCAGTGGAATTAGAGTATGATAGGTAAAGAGATGGAGAAAACACCTGTCTCCGGATTACATCTTCAAACTAAGGGCAGCCGTGGCATGGAATCCGTGATAGGGAGACGCATCCATCATGCATGATGATGTATACGGGTAAGATAGTCTAGAGTTAGCTAGTTACATTTTCAGATATAACATGTTTCTAATTTTGACAGAAAGTGATTTAATGTCAGGCTAAAATGTACTGTTAGCTGGCTGACTCCCTAGCTAATGTTACGTGTATGACGTTATTATTCGTATCCCAGAACTGTTTACTTTGCCAGTAGGTGCGTAATGTTAGCTAGCTAACATTGAACCTGGTTGGTTAGATCCCAGCAGATTCATGCAGGGTAGTAACGACATGATTTGGCACTATGTTCATTGTTGTTTAACTAGCTAACGTTACCTGGCTGGCTCATCAGATAACGTTACCTGACGTGTGATCTTACACATTGTTTACCTAGCTAGTTTAATTGTTTACCTAGCTAGCTAGCTAGCTACATGTCTTAAGCTAAAGTGTACAACACCCGTTGAATATGGCCGGTGTCCGTAAACATGGCAAAAAAGCGCAATGAAATTGTTGCCAGCAGAGCTGGTTAGGCTGTTTTCATGTTATCCAGAGGTAAACAAATCACAGGCCAGAGAGTCAAGTGTGTGCTCTGAATGCTCCGAGAGTGAAACGAGATGGCTGGGGCTAAAGCTGAAGAGGGCGTGAATGATGCTGAATGGGTGTAGACAAAGAAGAGCTCTTCACTAGATACCAAAACATTCAAAGGCCATTTTCTCAAAAGAGAGTTTACAAGTTTATCAACTTTCAAAGCAGAATTACTTTCCCATTGTTCATCAAAATTGCAGTGTATGATATACCATTTTGTAGTTCTGAGTCTCTACTTTTATCGATTGTAAAAAACACAATTTCAAATTTTGCCACATAAGACACGACATAAGGTGTTGAGTCATCCAGGGTGAAATGACACCCCTCCTTAGGACCATCTGGCAGAATGCCCAGAATATGTTCTTTAAGTTAAGTTAGGAGACGGTATAAAATAAATTAATTATAAAAAAGAAAAATTAAGACAAGTAACTCATTATAAAGGTACCAATAGTCTTCTAGAGAGAAGGCTAATCACTAGTCTTATGAGCGAGAGCGAAATGTATCATGGAAAGCCCCTCTGACAGCTATCTGTAGGCATTTATTGACGTATGTCTACGTGGTCTGCAGCCACTACTAAATAGCACGTGGTGTTATTATATATGTATATGAAGATTCATATGGTGCATAGTAAGTAATGACAAGAGAATTGTTGAAGATGCACATGGTGTAGTAAGGGAGGTTACCGAGTGTGTTTGGGAATAGTACTAAGTGAATGTGGATGTGAAAGTTGTGTGAGTGTGAAAAGGGCATGTTAAGCTGATTCAAATTGAGATAATAAGCTGCTTGATTGAAATTTGGGTGTTAAGCTTATTGAAATTTGGTTATCAAATGAAATTAAAATGTATTAGTCACATGCGCCGAATACAACCTTACAGTGAAATGCTTACTTACGAGCCCCTAACCAACAATGCAGTTTAAAAAAATACAGATAAGAATAAGAAATAAAAGTAACAAGTATTTAAAGAGCAGAGTAAAATAACAATAGTGAGACTATATACAGGGAGGAACTGGTACAGAGTCAATATGCGGGGGCACCGGTTAGTTGAGGTAATATGTACATGTAGGTTGAGTTATTAAAGTGATTGTGAATAGATGATAACAACAGAGAGTAGCAGCGGTGTAAAAGAGGGGGAGGGGGGGCAATGCAAATAGTCTGGGTAGCCATTTGATTAGGTGTTCAGGAGTCCTATGGCTTGGGATAGAAGCTATTTAGAAGCCTCTTGGATCTAGACTTGGCGCTCCAGTACCGCTTACCGTGCGGTAGCAGAGAGAACAGTCTATGACTAGGGTGGCTGGAGTCTTTGACAATTTTTAGAGCCTTCCTCTACCCTCTGTAGTGCCTTGCGGTCGGAGGCTGAGCAGTTGCCATACCAGGCAATGATGCAACCAGTCAGGATGCTCTCGATGGTGCAGCTGTAGAACCTTTTGAGGATCTGAGGACCCATGCCAAATCTTTTCAGTCTCCAGAGGTGGAATATTTTTTGCTGTGCCCTCTTCACGACAGTCTTAGTGTGCTTGGACCATGTTAGTTTCTTGGTGATGTGGACACCAAGGAACTTGAAGCTCTCAACCTGCTCCACTGCAGCCCCTTCGATGAGAATTGGGGCATGCTCGGTCCTCTTTCTCCTGTAGTCCACAATCATCTCCTTTATCTTTATCACGTTGAGGGAGAGGTTGTTGTCCTGTCACCACACGGCCAGGTCTCTGACATCCTCCCTATAGGCTGTCTCGTCGTTTTCGGTGATCAGGCCTACCACTGGCAAACTTAATGATGGTGTTGGAGTCGTGCCTTGCCGTGCAGTCATGAGTGAACAGGGAGTACAGGAGGGGACTGAGTATGCACCCCTGAGGGGCCCCTGTGTTGAGGATCAGTGTGGTGGATGTGTTGTTACCTACCCTTACCAGCTGGGGGCGGCCTGTCAAGAAGTCCAGAAGTCCAGGACTCAGTTGCAGAGGGAGGTGTTTAGTCCCAGGGTCCTTAGCTTATTGATGAGCTATGAGGGTGCTATGGTGTTGAACGCTGAGCTGTAGTCAATGAATAGCATTCTCACATAGGTGTTCCTTTTGTCCAGGTGGGAAAGGGCAGTGTGGAGTGCAATAGAGATGGCATCATCTGTGGATCTGTTGGGGCGGTATGCAAATTGGAGTGGGTCTAAGGTTTCTGGGATAATGGTGTTGATGTGAGCCATGACCAGCCTTTCGAAGCACTTCATGGCTACAGACGTGAGTGCTATGGGTCGGTAGTCATTTAGGCAGGTTACCTTAGTGTTCTTGGGCACAGGCACTATGGTGGTCTGCTTAAAACATGTTGGTATTACAGACTTGGAAAGGGAGAGGTTTAAAATGTCAGTGAAGACACTTGTTTGTAGGTCATCGCATGCTCGCAGTAGACGTCCTGGTAATCCGTCTAGCCCTGCGGCCTTGTGAATGTTGACCTGTTTAAAGGTCTTACTCACATCGGCTGCGGAGAGTGTGATCACACAGTCTTCCAGGACAGCTGGTGCTCTCATGCATTTTTCAGTATTATTTGCCTCAAAGCGAGCATAGAAGTAATTTAGCTCATCTGGTAGGCTCGTGTCACTGGGCAGTTCTCGGCTGTGCTTCCCTTTGTAGTCTGTAATAGTTTGCAAGCCCTGCCACATCCAACGAGTGTCAGAGCCGGTGTAGCACGATTCAATCTTAGTCCTGTATTGATGCTTTGCCTGTTTGATGGTTTGTCGGAGGGCATAGCGGGATTTCTTATAAGCTTCCAGGTTAGAGTCCCGCTCCTTGAAAGCGGCAGCTCTAGCCTTTAGCTCAGTGCGGATGTTGCCTGTAATCCACGTCTTCTGGTTGGGTTATGTACGTACGGTCACTGTGGGGATGACGTCATCGATGCACTTATTGATGAAGCCAATGACTGATGTGGTGTACTCCTCAATGCCATTGGAGGAATCCCAGAACATATTCCAGTCTGTGCTAGCAAAACAGTCCTGTAGCTTAGCATTCGCTTCATCTGACCACTTTTTTATTGATCTAGTCACTGGTGCTTCCTGCTTTAATTTTTTCTTGTAAGCAGTAATCAGGAGGATAGAATTATTTTCAGATTTGTCAAATGGAGGGCGAGGGAGAGCTTTACGTGCTTCCCTGTGTGTAGAGTAAAGGTGGTCAAGAGTTTTTTTTTCTTCTGGTTGCACATTTAGAAATTTGGTAAAACGGATTTAAGTTTCCCTGCATTAAAGTCCCCTGCTACTAGGAGTGCCGCCTCTGTGTGAGCGTTTTCTTGTTTGCTTATGGCGGGATACAGCTCATTCAATGCCTGTCTTAGTGCCAGCCTCTGACTGTTGTGGTATGTAAACAGCTACGAAAAATACAGATGAAAATGCTCTCGGTAGGTAGTGTGGTCTACAGTTTATCATGAGATACTCTACCTCAGGCGAGCAATAGTTTGAGACTTCCTTAGATATCTTGCACCAGCTGTTATTTACAAAAATACATAATCCGCCGCCCCTTTTCTTACCAGATGCCGCTGTTCTATCCTGCCGGTGCAATGTATAATCAGCCAGCTGTATGTTGATAGTGTCATCGTTCAGCCACGTTTCCGTGAAGCATAAGGTATTATAGTTTTGAATGTCCCATTGGTAGTTTAATCTTCCTCATAGGTCATCTCATAGCCTGGTTCCTCTCTAGGTTTCTTCCTAGGTTTTGGCCTTTCTATGGAGTTTTTCCTAGCCACCGTGCTTCTACACCTGCATTGCTTGCTGTTTGGGGTTTTAGGCTGGGTTTCTGTACAGCACTTTGAGATATCAGCTCATGTAAGAAGGGCAATATAAATACATTTGATTTGATTTGATCTATTTTATTGTCCAAAGATTGCACGTTTGCTAGCAGAATGGAAGGAAGTGGGGGTTTATTCGATCGCCTATGAATTCTCTGAAGGCAGCCCGCCCTCCGGCCCCTTTTTCTCCGCCTCATCTTCACTCAAATCACAGGGATCTGGGTCTGGGCCTGTTCCCGAGAAAGCGGTATATTGTTTGCGTTTGCCTCGTCAGACTCGTTAAAGGAAAAAAAGGCTTCTGCCAGTCCCTGGTGAGTAATCGCGGTCCTGATGTCCAGAAGTTATTTTTGGTCATAAGAGACGGTAGTGGCAACATTATGTACAAAATGTATTTTTTTTATTACAAACAACGTAAATAAACAAACAAAAAAACACCATCGTTTGGGGTCACGTAAAACGTCTGCCTTCTTCTCCGGCACCATCTTAATAAGCTGATTGATTGAAATGTGGATATGAAGCTCTGGATAGCAAGATTTTGGCATTTGTATATTAAGCTGATTGAAATTTGGATGACAAGAGATTGAAATATTGATAATAGTGTCACGTTGGTATGAATGATTCGGGAGACAGGCACAGGAATGCGTAATCGTTTTTTAAAATTTTTATTACATGTCTCATCAGTGGAGTTTGATGGTGTAACGTTATTATGTATGTGGAGATATGAAAGGAGAAAGTATTATTCCTGATTAGGCTATTACTAGAGAACACTAGTGAATTTGTGATGTAACACAAATGTATAATGGGTTACTAGAGATAAAGTAACATAATATTGAGTATAATGGTTTACTAGAGATCTGAGGAAGTAACAATAGGAACAATTATAATAATATACAACTTGCACACCCACGCATAGATGTACCTAAGTGGTGTAAAAAGTTTTCATTGAAATGAGAGAATGTATAAAAGTTTCTTAGAGTTTAACTCGCTAGGTAGAGATTTATTATGGATAGAACACACCATCTATAGGGGACTGATAGACAGTGTCAGCCCAGTTATTGTGAAAGTTGATCCCAGAAAGAGACTCTAGTCTCGAGAGCAACCTTGAAAAAGGAATCTCCCTCCAAAGTTTGTCTCTTCCCTTCTGAATTGGCAGATTTATTTATAAATTCAGCGCATTACATGTTAATCTTAAAATAATAGACATTTAGTAAGTGTGAAGTTGAAAGTGTGATCCGAGTGTATTAGATTGAGAAGGTCTTCCTATTAGGAAGGGAGTCCAAGTTGAGAGAAATAGATATGAACACTAGTGAAAATAACAAAGTGAATGGTAATTGGCTTTCAGATAACACTCCAATGATGCAATATCTTAGTAATTTGAAGAGTACATGTTTCACTACAAGGTCACATGACGAACAGAGGGATTGAGCATTGGGACTACAATTAAATTAGAGGCCGCCGTCTGGTGTTTGGGTTAGCGTTAAGCTTCCTGTGGAACTATGGACAGTCGCCAGTACACACTGAACTCAAACAGGCTGTAAGAGACACAGCGGAGAAATTTGAGACAGAGGTATGAATAATTGAATAAGACACGTTTTTGACAATTTCCAATTAGTATTACTGAATTCTATAGTTTGGGTAGCACCAGTGATTTAAGTAAGAAGGTAATGTCATCTAAAACAATAATCTGCTTTCATTATGTGGAACTGTGTCCAGAATAAGTAGATCCAAGTAAATGTTTTTAGTACCGAATATTGAGCTGATAAGCCAGCCCCAACTTTTTGAAGGTCCTAGCAGATGTGTTAAACAACAGATATCATATTTTGACAAGTTTTTTGTCACAGGGTCAGTTTGTACAGAACTCTATGTCAATGATACAGGTCAAAATGACAATGATTACAAGAGAGGGGCTCTGGGATTGTTTACTTTACGGGACACTGTATCATCTGATGTGTCTGAAGTATAATTCTCAATTAAGATTTAGAATTTTTTGGACTGATTAAGATATGCAAACTAAGTACATGTTTATTTTCTTTCTTCCAGGACTGATGGAATGTCCGCTATGAAGTTTTTTGGTTTTTACATGTTTATCAATGATTCTGTATCTATCCCTTGGAAAGGCTTTCTGAGGCAGGTGCCTTAGAAAGCCTAGGTACCCGTATCCAGCTGTTAAGGGAGCTCCCAAATTGAGTAAGGCCTGGCCATTTTGTTTGTTTTTACCCTATGATTTTTACCACACACACACACCAGCACCCACACACAACCCACATATATTTGCTAGTGTTGTTACTACTCTGTTTTGTGCAGGGTGTTTTATTTTGGTTTTAGTATGTTTTTCACGGGTTAGAAAGGATGCATCTTAAAGGGTACACAAACAACATTTTCTGAAGTATCTATTGTCAGAATTTTGGTTGTACACATGTCAATTATATTGATAAGAAATGTACTGAAAAACCCAATGTAAACCTGGTACAAAACATTTTGAAATGTTTGAAATTTCTTTGAGTCATTTCTGAGGTATAGAGAATGAAAAGGGAAAGAAACACTTACTTAATGGGGATGATTGACCTCTGACCTCTGTTCTGACTTCCTGGTGAGGCCTGATCATCCTCACTGGAAAGACTAGAGACATTGAGTGAGATTTAAATGGGCAATGTAAACAATAATAATTAGAATAAGTTTATAATTTATCAATAGTCATATGTGTGATTTGGAACAAGAGAAGGACAGAGAGAGAGAGAGAGAGAGCGCTGCCCCTGAATGAGGGACACCTGTCTCGAGTTTATTTAACTATTCCTTGAATTACCTCATGGGCTACAATTAAGTTAAGATGGAGTTATCAATGGTAGTAATTCAAATTGTATTAGTTATTTTGATTTAACAGGTGGTGTCGTTGTTGTTTTTTTGGACGCATGAATCAGGATGTGAGTCACGTGTCAAAAGGGGGAATTACCAGTCCCCTGGGGCCCTGGCCCTTTGGTAAATATGCAAATAGATTTAGTTCATGGCTATTTATAAAAGGAAGAAATATTTGTTGGTAATGGTTGACAGTTACTCCAAATGAATTTAAGTTTTACCTACCTTGAGTGATATATGTGTATTGCTGCTGTTTTGTTTACTTTGTTCTTGTCTTGCTTCAATAACAAATCTCACCAGATTGGGTCTGCTGGATGGTCGGGATTTCTCCTTAAGGATTAGCCCTCTATCTCCCTGACCATATAAATCTGCAGTGAGATCTGCAAGATGATAGGGGTGCATAAGCCAATTTTTTTCCTATGGTTTGAACTGTGTGTTGTGATTCTCTGACATTTGTTTTAGAAATCTGTATTAAGAATATTGGTAGTAGTTATAATTTGCCGTACAGTGAATCATTTGTCTGGATTTCCTGAATCAGAAATGTCATGCCCGTAATTGATTTAGGCTTATCCAACATTGGTTATTTGATTGTGAGGGTCTACACACTGCGAAATGTATAGTACTTGAGATACTGATCTGTCATTAACATGCCACTTGCGACAAAAGCTCCCGCATGAAATGTCATTGCCAGAATCCATACATTTAATTGCGTAATAAAACGTATGTGTAACTGTATGAAGCGTAGGTCTTAAGTTAAAACATTCTACTGCAATGGTTTTATAGGTAAGAGCTATGGAAACAATTTGAGTCTATAGACCCCTTGTGTGTATTTTAGATTGTACAACCCAGAGTGAAGGGTTTGAAAGTGTTATTTTGTTTAAGTGTTGATTTTGTTTACTTAATACTTTGATTGTAGATTTTAGCTTCATTATGATGATTATAAATGAAATTAGATAAAGTTCCGTTAATAGAAGTATTACCTTTATTCTGATGTATTATAATGATGTATTTTGATATAGAAGCTTATTATTACAAGTAATAAGATGATGGAATGTGACGGACGTTTTTATCATGTGAAGAGAGACCCTTGAAAATGTTCATCTTGTTTTAGTGTCATAAATAATCAACATCCAGAATATGTTATTTAAGTTATCATAGGAGACAGTACCAGGCACATGCCAGAACCAAACCTGTGAACTATGCCTATGTAACGTGTCTGTAACCAGTATTTAAGAGATCTAATGGGACTGCCCCAAGGAGAAGCTCACTTCAGACAAGTACTTTATGCATCTAAGTTTGACTGTGATCTCTCCAGCATGCTGTTCATAAACAATGATTCATTTAAGATTGACTTCGAGTGTCCCTGTGTAAAATTTCAATGACACATACAATATAGCTCAGCATTTGAATGATTTATTTTATACATTATTTTTTGCTAATCTTTATCAAGGGTGACAATAATTTGGGACCAGACTACATATTATGATGAGAGAATGTAATAATTTAATCAGCATTGTATACAGTGGGGGTCTTAAATTGTTGACACCCTTGATAAAGATGAGAATAATGACCCTATGAAACAAATAATTCTAATATTGAGTTATATTGTATGCTAAATAAAATGGAAAAATTATGTTATTGTATACCAATACAATTGCTCGGAGAAAGAGATATTGTTTGCTTCCCGAGTGGCGCAGCGGTCTAAGGCACTGCATCGCAGTGCTAGCTGTGTCACTGCAGATCCTGGTTCTATTCTAGGCTGTGTCGCAGCCAGCCGCGACCGAGCGACCCATGAGGCGGTGCACAATTGGCTCAGCGTTGTCTGGGTTAGGGGAGGGTTTGGCCGGACGACCGGGATGTCCTTGTCCCAACGCACTCTAGCAACAACTGTGGCGGGCTGGGCGCATGCACTCTGACTCGGTCGCCAGGTGTACGGTGTTTCCTCCTACACACTGGTGCAGCTGGCTTCTAGGTTAAGCGGGCATTGTGCATTAAGACATTGATGGACGTCAAATACTGACTTGTATCAGAGGCGACCTGGCTGAGTTTTACATTTTTTATGTAATTTCTCAAAAGGTTTTCCAAATGTGGGGGGAATTTTGGATAAAATGTGCATTGTTTGATATGAAAATAAGATAAATAGCAAATGTAAAAACATATACTGAGCCTTCGTGAAACACAAAGATAATGTGGTCCGTAGTGGCTGGTTTCCTACTGTGATTGGCTAAAATCAAAAAATATATTTTTATCGCTGGATTCGAACTTGCCACTTTTGGAATCCGACGCTTATGACAGATTTGGAATAAGATGTAGATACTTACAACACATACAGAATTGGAGGCAGATGCTTACGCCCATCTGCCATCCCCTTCCTCCTTCCACAACGCCCTAGCAATACCAAAACCTACTAGGATTTTGGATAAAATGTGCAATGTTTGACATGAAAATAAGATTAAAAAAACAAACTTAAACACATAAACTGAGCCTTTGTGAAACACAAAGATAGCACTAGAACTTTTTGAGTCAAGTACATGGTACTATTTGACCAAAGTGTAAATGTGTCAAAAACTGTCTTACCAGCTGTATTTGTAGAGAATAACTGGGTCTGTGTAGAGTATGACTGGATCTGCTCTGTGCAGTATGATGAGGTCTGATCCTTCAGACTGAAGTGGTCTAGTGAGAACTCAGTTGTAAATACAGTTGAATTAGCATTCTAAGCTAAGCTCTGTCTAAGTAATTATATATTCAAAACACAAAAGGCCAACCAGTGCAATAAAACACATAGGGGCCGATTCTGACGTATAATTTTACAGCTTTGCTAAGCATGCCTTTCGTATGCATTCAGTATTTTGTATTCAGACTTACCTTATTCAGTCGCGTAATGGGCTTTGCAGGTGGGGTTCCCTTGCATGCTTAATACATGTAATTCAACCAAAAACCCTCACACTTGCTGGCCAACACATTTTCTCATGAGGTTTTCATTTAATAGGGTTTTCAGTAAATTTATTTTAAGCCATCTCTTTAAACTCGGTGTACCTTTAATTTGAATTTTGTTGACAGACTAAAATATATTGAGAGAACAGGTTCAGAAAATAGAGATCAATGAAGGAATTCCATCTACAGTGGTTTTCCCTGTAAAAGTTGTGTCATACTGCAGCACACCTTGCAGGCTGCGCAGAATTCTATGGCACATTATTTAATTGTCAGCCACTGTTGCCATTAATGCTAGTTAGTGCTAGTTTGACCACCAGAGGGCATCTTTGAGAAGCATTTGATAGTCTTCAATATTGTCTGTACTAGAGAATTTAAAACCTTTTTTGTAAGATCATAGTATACGGGATTGATTTTAAGAAATTTAGCTGAATTCATTTGATTAATATTATGGTGTTTCTACTCCAAGAAAAATGAAAAACAAAACCCTCAGGGTTTCCATTAGAAAAATATGGCGCTGTACAAAGTGACGGTCGGGAGTAGGCTACAGTATTAAGAGCATAACTTTTCAGCACCCTAATTGTAGTCTAACTAATACCCAAACAGATATTCAGTGAAAATAAAAATCTCATTGATTTATCAAGACCAGTCCCCATGCTTGTCTTAGAGTGAAACGGTGAAAATAAAAAAATTGTTGACCACACGTGGGTAGGCTATTGCTTCAAATCCTATTGCTTCTAACTTCAATATGCTTTTTAAATAAATAAGACCTACACCACTTTTAACAGCACATTACTCAACACTAGTGAGACTCATGTCACCTACGGTAAGCCTACAGTATATCTAAAAAAATAATTTTCAATGATGTGACTCTTCGCCAATAATTGAATTTAGAGGATTGGAGGATTCTAAATTAATATCTAAGGGGCATTTTTTTGTTAGGGCAAATCTGATCGGAGAGAATATTTAAGGGGATTTTATATTATTCTAAATGAATTAATAATAATAATAATCGCTTTGTTTTAAAAAAATAACGATATTTTGGAGTTCAAATAACCGAAAGTGAGTGAGAAAAAGGCCATTCTTGAAAATAGGGTGAGACCTTTTTACTAATTTGTAAATAAAGCCAGTTTGTTATTTAGAATGATTTATTTCTGTTTTTGGAGGGAGAGAAACCAAAAGCCCACTGTCACCTCATGGGTCTCCCGGTCGCGGACGGCACTATCAAACCAGTGTCTGTATCAACACAGTTTGCACTGCGATGCATTGTCTTAGACCACTGCGCCACTTGAGAGACTCCATCCGCAAAGTTTTTAATGCTTTAATGCTGATCAGTCCCCACAAGTATCTATTGTCCTGAAATTAGCCCATAATGGTGCTGTACTACGTGACTGGTTGGGAGTAGGCTACAGTACTACAGTAAGAGCAAAATAATCCTAACATCTCCACACCCTAATTGTAGTCTAAGTTTCTCTTAGAATAAAACCTTAGTGTAACAACAGTTTTAGTAAGTAATACTGACGAGTAGTAACAAAAAAATACGGGGTTTTTCCCGGGTGTGCTCGTGTAGGACAGAGGAACAGCAATTCTTACACTATTGTTCTAAATTCAATCACGTTCTTCATCCTCATAATTCATTTAATTGAAATTCAATTTTGAAGTTGTGCACAATTATCAGTTTCTATTTGGTTTATGTCACCCATTCATTGTCAGTTAGAGACACATTAGGCCTTGGGACCCAAAGCATAATGAGTTCTCTAACTCCCCCTTGCGCTGATCTGGAGCAATGAAGCAGTGACGCAGGGTACCGTACTAAACCACAAATGACCTCTAAGTACCACAGGATAATCTCAAAAGTCCTGCAGCATAGACGGCATTTTTTGGAATCTGTATTCAAACACTTCCATTGTAACTATTTGTTCCCAAGGACAAAATAGTTAATTTCCACAAGCATAGTTACAACATAGTTGCAACTATATAATGTACAGGGGGTTCTTTGAAGAACCCTACATAGAGAGTTCTAGATAGAACTGCAAAAGGTTCTACCCAGCACCAAAAAGTGTTCCCCTATGGGGACAAACCGTAGAACTCTGTATGGTTCTACTTAGCACCTTTTTTTCAGTGTTAGTTTGTTTTTAACACTGTAGAATTTGCAGTGTATGTAACAATTAACTTATTAATGTACTTATTTAATTAAAGAGAAGAGAATATGATGTTACCATTGGTGTATTAAAATGAGAGTTAAGGTGATGTCAGTAACGAATCCAAGTGTTTGACATGGGGGAGGGGACAAGTAACTTTATGATCAACCTTGAGCAATGTAGAAGCAACAGTTATTTTTCATACTTTGATCAGATTTCCTTCAAATATCATCCAATTTCATGAAAAACACGATTTTGACTGTTCATGCCCTTTAACACTAGATCATTTGCTGTTGTAGTAATCACAAAGTTAAAACACATGTATAGGACTTGATTTATAAACTATATTAAACTACCTTGAGTATTTGAAAAGTTGGTATTTTCAAATAAACTACAAACTACAACAATTTTCTGCCCAGGTCTAGTGTTTAAGGGGGATTAGTATAGCCCCACTCGCAATTAGACTGAACACATGCCATTATTGTAGCGATGGACAGCCCAATGGGCCATGAAATCAAACATGGGTGCTACCAGCCAAGCCTAGCCGTGTGTGTGTGAGTGTGTGTGTGTGTGTGTGGTTGTGTTACCATTGTGTGTGTGTGATAGTGAATTAAAGTATATTAGCACAGGCTACAGGGCAGGCTACAGGGCAGGCTACAGGGCAGGCTACAGGGCAGGCTACAGGGCAGGCTACAGGGCAGGAGATCCCATCTGTTATTTATCCAGAGTGGAGTTTCTAAAATGGTGGAACTTGACACAGTGGCCTAGGGATTCCCCATACGTTTGTTTGGAAATGTATTTTCCCCAAGAGGGTTTGATCTTCCAAAGGTGGCACATTCACGAAGATGCCTTATTTTAGATATGTAAATATTGTATATTGTGTAGTGTATGTTGTATTACAGTTTGTTACTCTCTTGGTCCTCAGAAACAGTTGAGGATACATGGTGCGAAGAGCAGTGGAGGTTGATATAGAGGTGTTGTGTTGAGGGTTAGGGTTAATTTGCATTTTTATTTGTGCATTCATTCCCCAGTAAGATAATGTTGAGCTTAATATACAGTAACTACTACACAACCTAATGAATATCTGCTTGCCTTGAAAAACGAAGTCATTTTGAAAACGCTTTCTCCTGTTTTGTGCCAACTGAACATGACCCTGATGTGGAGCAGAGGCCTTTAGGCTGGACTTCAGGTTGGGACATGGCCCTGGCAGTAGCCAGGCACAGAGGCTCTGAATGCATCCCAAATAGCACCCTAGTCCCTATTTAGGGCACTACTTTACAAAACTAGTGCATTATATAGGAAATAGGGTGCCATTTGGGATGTAGCCTCTGTGTATTGATGTAGAGCTATTGGTCTTCAAATGAAACAAAGTTTATTGTTTCCAGGCATGTAAATGATTAACCATGAATAGCTATAGAGAGTACCAGGGAATATATTCAAATAGGAAAGCACCGAGTCAATGCTGTATACTAATAACACTGACTCACCATCTTTGCATATACCCTTCTATCTTACTAAGGCTTGATGTTTGTTTAAACAGTGAAGCTATTCTAGCACTGTACAAGGTTGTGTATTGTGTGCTGTATGAGAGAGTGAGCGAGAGATTCATCCAAACCAAGTGACACATTTGACTTTCAAATAGGATCTTTGTTTACTTTCACAGCCAGCTGTCTAGCTGTTCACTGTCTGTGGCAGCCACAGAGACCGGAGGGGGCTGGGGCTTAGTACAGGGGAGGATAGAGGGGAGGACAACTTTGAGGAAATGTAGCATGGGATGGGTCCTAAATGGCACCCTATCTACTATATAGTGCACTACTGTTGACCAGGGCCCACAGGGAATGTGGTGCCATTTGAGATGTACGCATGGGTGGGCAGAGTACTGTACATTTAATGTTGCCTATAATCTGCAATGATGAATGTTGTAACACTTCACTTGAGCCATGTTGTAATTGATACAAACATGTAGTAAATAGACAAAGGCATTTTGTCTTCAACACACTTGAAAGAGAATTTAGAACAGGCTCAAATTAGCATAGTAGTTTCTTTAGTTTCTTAACCATTCCATCACCATCCCAGTGTAAACTTGTCAGCTGGTATCTTAAGGAATGGAGTGTGTTTGTTTTAAAGATGGGCCTGCGGTGCATTGACAGCCCCAACAGGGCTTAAACAATCTTTTCCCGAGAAGTGCTAGACGATGCTTTTCAGGCCATGCTTTCTGAGTGGCTAAAGTGGCGAGCCAGAGGGTGTGTGCGTGAGTGTATGTGTGTCTGTGCAAGTGTGAAATGTGTACATGGATGTGTGCGAGAGTGTGTGTGTGTGTGTGTGGTGCGTGCCTGCATTTTTGCGTGTGCGTATACATTCGTGTGCGTGTGTGTGTGTGTGCGCCGGCATCTGTGTGTGTATGCACGTACGTTTGTGTATGTATGAGGGCAGAACTCCCAGGAAGGCACAGGACAGGCTGACCCTGAGCGTGATGATGCAAGAACACAGCAAGCTGAGAGGGATAACGTGGCCTGCCAGGCAGATCCACTCATTATGGGGTGATGCCAATTTAGAGGAAAGTACAAAGACTTAAACTGTGGGTCGCCGTGCCATGCTGTCTCAGTTCTGTTCTGCTCTCTAAGACTGCAGGCCTGAAAGCTGTTGATATAACCACCAACACTGATGGATGAGGAGGAGAGAGGGGAAATGAGAGTAGAGAGGAGTGTATCTCTCTCTGGGGCTACCTTTTCCCTTGAGAGAGTTTGGGGGAACAGTGTGTGTGTGTGTGTGTATGTGTGTGTGTGTGTGTGTGTGTGTGTGTGTGTGTGTGTGTGTGTGTGTGTGTGTGTGTGTGTGTGTGTGTGTGTGTGTGTGTGTGTGTGTGTGTGTGCATACCTTATAGTCGTGCATGCGTCTGTCTGTGTGTGTTCACGCCTGAGTATGTGTGTCTGTGCATCTGTGCATGTGCGTGAGTTTGTCCATGCTCTTGTGTCTGTGTGTGAGGGTGTGATCCCCCTGATCCAGCTTCAGAGATCACAGTCAGGAAATTGAGTCCAGTATAAAGTATTGGATGAGGCCTGGCCCTAGGGGCACATCGAACCTGCCCTGAGTGGTCTGCGTCTCAATGTCAAACACAGGTCTACAGTCAGAACCCTCCCTCTCCCAACAGCTCACCGCTTCCCCGTTTCTGCATGGCTCCAGTGTCTCTGGTCTCAGACAGCTGATGTGGTTTGTGTGTATGCACGCATGCGTGTACATGTGTGTGTGCGCTTAAGTGTGAACGTGTGTGTGTGCGTGTGTGCGTGTGTGCGTGTGTGTGTGTGTGTGTGTGTGTGTGTGTGTGTGTGTGTGTGTGTGTGTGTGTGTGTGTGTGTGTGTGTGTGTGTGTGTGTGTGTGTGTGTGTGTGTGTGTATGTGTGTGCATGTTCTTGCCTGCCTGTGTGTGTGCGTGTGTTCACCCAAGGTTAAGCCCGATCCAAGCACCACCAGAGCCCCACACTAATGAATGATAATGGAATAGAAGTAGAAAGGGAAGGTGAGTTGCCAGGTTGAGAGGCGAAGGGCTTTAGACAAACGGCCACTTGAGAAAGGCTACAGTTCAGAGCCATCACAGATACACAGATACAGGCTGTGGGTTAGCTAGAGCAGGACCCTATTCCCTACATAGTGCACTACTTTTGATCAAAAGGGAATGCCATTTGTGGGCACATGCATTATCTCTGGTGTAATGATAAACACAGGAAGTGTTGGGGACCTGGGAGTCCTGGGCTGGGATAATAAAAGGCCATGGTATCACAGGGAGTTGATCACAGCAAGCTACTGTAGCAGCCAGCAGGGTAATCCCTAAGCATGGAGTGGACTGACTGACTCCTGGAGATTGATATTGGAAAAACTAAGCCCAAATTCTTAAAGGAGGACTGGAAGACTTTGAACTGCTTTTGAAATGGAGAACAGTTTAAGAATCCTCAAGTGTGAGTGAGCCTTTGAGAGTAAAAGTCTGTCTGTCTGTCTGTCTGTCTGTCTGTCTGTCTGTCTGTCTGTCTGTCTGTCTGTCTGTCTGTCTGTCTGTCTGTCTGTCTGTCTGTCTGTCTGTCTGTCTGTCTGTCTGTCTGTCTGTCTGTCTGTCTGTCTGTCTGTCTGTCTGTCTGTCTGTCTGTCTGTGAATGCATATGTGTGTGCACTTGTGTGTGCACACCTGTCAACATTAGAGTGTATCATGCTACATAAAGCAGCCGTTTCCCTTCTAGTGAAGCTGAATCCCAGTAGGGGACTGATTGTTTCTCCTTAGGGCAGGCCGGCAGCTGTCAGTGTGTTAGGCGGGAGGTGGAGTGGTGCCGCTATAAGGTCACCATCCGTAGTCAGTGGGACTGTGAAGTATAGTCTTCATGACTTTCACACTATTAAAGTATGGTGTCATCAAGAGAAGGAGAAAGTATTATCTGAGAGCTCCACCAGAGCAGAGAGCAAGAGAGCAAGAGAGAGGGGGATAGAGAAAGAGAGACAGAGGGAGAGAGAGACAGACACAAAGAAAGAGAAAGAGGGGGAGATAGAGACGGAGAAAGAAATGAAAAGGGCTGATAGGAAGGTGACAGCCGCACGGATCGTTGAACTCCTAAAGCCTTTGAAAAAGGCTCTTTATCAATCTGAACGTCGTCGCACCGATACACTACGGAGCAGCCCGTGACCAATCCAGCCCTCACAATTTGCATTGGTAATGCGGACGTTGATCAAGAGCGAATTGGAACTTCAGTCAGAGAGTTGAGTGGATTATTATTTCCTCTGTCACATGATGCATTGTGAATACTAAGTGTAAAGTTATGTCTCCTCCCTTGGTCTTTGTGAAGACATTTAATGTAGATTCACTCATTGTTTTTCATGACTGTTTGTCAGATGTCTCTTTCTCTATACGGTCACCTAATAATGGTTCTTACATGGACCGTCTGAGTTTCTGTTCAGTGATTCATCTGTACAGTTCATTTGAAAGGTGGTCATTTAAAACATTTGGAAAACCAAGTGCAGCCCTCTATCTGTTTATCTGAATGTTAACAGTGGTTGGTTTCCTATTCTTCTTCGCTCTCTCCCTGCGGAGGCCAGAAAATGCTTCTGACTAGCCCCATTATTATTATTGTTCTCACCACTTCCTGTGTGAGCGGAGCGTTCAAGTGCCCTCTCCCCTGTTAGACCTGTAAATACCGTGTTTAACTGACCTAAGTTGTCAGGCAGCGAGGGTTGCTATGGCAACAGGATGTGCTTTTATCTTGGTAGAGGGGTGGTGGGGAGGGTGGGGAGGCTGAATAAGAGACGTTTGTTGGTTTGTGTTTGTTGTGCTTGTTTAAGTGTGCGTGTGTTCGTGTGTGCGTTTTGACGACTAAGTGCTCTAGCCTTTTGTTGTTTTTAAATTGTCTATTATTCTTTTAAAGCTAAGAAATGCATTTAAAGTCCAGTCCAGTGCCTTCGGCATTAAAACAACAAGACAGGCTAATGTGGAAATCAAGGTAATCTACTGCCACAAGGATATTATGCATTCAGACATCCATTTGACATTTTGCAAAATACGGTATGCTTATAATGTTTTAATGATCACTCCAATTGAGTGGTTTAGTTTGTTCCAAGGTATTCATTGGTTAAAGTTGGGTATATAAAGGTATATTCTAAAAAAAGTATGTATATGCATGTACGTATATATATATATATGTTTATGTATGTATGTATATATGTGTATATGTATGAATGTTTATGTATACATATATATATATATATATATATATATATATATATGGGTATGTATGTGTATGTATGTATGTATGTATGTATATGGATATATATATTTACCCAAAAAATATATGGGGTATTGGAAATGATGCAGACTGTCACATATTATAGTATGGTCAGGGCGTGGCAGGGGGGTGTTTGTTTTGTGTGTTTTGGGATTTTGGGTTTGATCTATGTTATCTCTATGTTTTCCTTTCTTGTTCTTCTATTTCTATGTTGTGTATGTTTGGGTTGATCTCTAATTGGAGGCAGCTGATCCTCGTTGCCTCTGATTAGAGATCATATTTATGAAGGGGTTTTTCTTCATGGGTTTGTGGGTAGTTGTTTCCTTGTATTGTCTGAGCACCTTACGGGACTGTTTTTCGTCGTTTGTTTTTTTGTACAAGTATTTTTTCCTTCTAATAAAAAGAAGATGAGCAATGTAACTACTACATATTGGTCCGATGATTTCTCCTTCTCAGACGACGAACTTTATGACAGAACTACCCACCAACCAGGGACCAAGCAGCGGAAGAGGGAGCAGCGAGAGAGGTATCTGGAGTCGTGGATATGGGAGGAAATACTAGACGGGAAAGGACCCTGGAGGCATGCTGGGGAGTACCAGAGACCGAAGGTGGAACTGGAGGCAGCAAAGGTGGAGCGGCGCCATTACGAGGCATTATATGCAATGATTGGCAAGTGCGAGAGGCAGCCCCTCCAAAAACAATTTTTTGGGGGGGCACACGGGGAGTGTGGCTATGTCAGGTCGGAGTCCTGAGCCAACTTCCAGCGCTTATTATGGGGAGCGATGGATCAAGAAAGCACCGAGCTATAAGGAAATGCGCCCTGTATTGCCCAGACATATTCAAAGCCCGGTGCGATCGGTGAAAGCTCCTCAGCGTTGCCAGGCTAGGTTGAGCACTCAGCCAGGAAGGGTTGTGCAGGACATACGCTCCAGACCTCCAGTGCGTCTCCAGGACCCAGTGTGCCCTGTTCCTGCTCCTCGCACTAGCCCTGAGGTGTGTGTCACTAGTCTGGCGCCCCCAAAGCCAGCCCCACGCATCAGGCTTCTAGTGCGCCTGCCCAGTCCAGTATGTCCTGTTCCTGCTCCTCGCACTAGCCCTGAGGTGCGTGTCACTAGTCTGGCGCCCCCAAAGCCAGCCCCACGCATCAGGCCTCTAGTGCGCCTGCCCAGTCCAGTACGTCCTGTTCCTGCTCCTCGCACTAGCCCTGAGGTGCGAGTCACTAGTCTGGCGCCTCCAAAGCCAGCCCCACGCATCAGGCCTCTAGTGCGCCTGCCCAGTCCAGTACGTCCTCGCACTAGCCCTGAGGTGCGTGTCAGTAGTCTGGCGACTCCAAAGCCAGCCCCTCGCATCAGGCCTTCAGTGCGCAGTCCCAGTCCAGAGCTTCTGGCGACAGTGCCCCGTCCAGTGCTTCCGGCGATGTCCCACAGTCCGGAACCGACAGAGACGGCCCACAGTCCGGAGCTGCCAGAGACGGCCCCTCGCACTAGCCCTGAGGTGCGTGTCAGTAGTCTGGCGCCCCCAAAGCCAGCCCCACGCATCAGGCCTTCAGTGCGCAGTCCCTGTCCAGAGCTTCCGGCGACAGTGCCCCGTCCAGTGCTTCCGGCGACGTCCCACAGTCCGGAACCCGACAGAGACGGCCCACAGTCCAGAGCTGCCAGAGATGGCCCACAGTCCGGAGCTGCCAGAGACGGCCCACAGTCAGGAGCTGCCAGAGACGGCCCACGTCCGGAGCTACCAGAGACGGCCCATAGTCCGGAGCTGTCAGAGACGGCCCACAGTCAGGAGCTGCCAGAGACGGCCCACAGTCCGGAGCTGCCAGAGACGGCCCACAGTCCGGAGCTGCCAGAGACGGCCCACAGTCCGGAGCTGCCAGAGACGGCCCACAGTCCGGAGCTGCCAGAGACGGCCCACAGTCCGGAGCTGCCAGAGACGGCCCACAGTCCGGAGCTGCCAGAGACGGCCCACAGTCCGGAGCCTACAGAGACGCCCTCCAGTCCGGAGCCTACAGAGTCGCCCTCCGACCCGGAGCCTACAGAGTCGCCCTCCGACCCGGAGCCTACAGAGTCGCCCTGCAACCCGGAGCCTACAGAGTCGCCCTGCGACCCAGAGCCTACAGCAGTGGTATGCTACCCAGAGTCTTCTGCGGGGGTGGGAAGGTTAGATTGGGGACTAAGCCCGGAGCCAGAGCCACCTCCGTAGGGGGGAGTATTGGGAAGGGGGGGTGTAGCACAAGAACCGTCGGTGACGGCGGCCACCCTCCCTTCCCTCCCTTATGTTTGGGTTTCTTTTTGTGGGTTGTTGTTTTGAGGTGCATTCGGGGTCTGCACCTTTGGGGGGGGGGGGGTACTGTCACGTCCTGACCAGTATAGAGGTTATTTTGTTATTATAGTATGGTCAGGGCGTGGCAGGGGGTGTTTGTTTTGTGTGTTTTGGGATTTTGGGTTTGATCTATGCTATCTATTTCTATGTTTTCCTTTCTAGTTCTTCTATTTCTATGTTGTGTATGTTTGGGTTGATCTCTAATTGGAGGCAGCTGATCCTCGTTGTCTCTGATTAGAGATCATATTTAAGTAGGGGTTTTTCTTCATGGGTTTGTGGGTAGTTGTTTCCTTGTATAGTCTGAGCACCTTACGGGACTGGTTCTTGTCGTTTTTTTTTTTGGTATAATTATTTTTTCCTTCTAAAAAAAAAAGATGAGCAATATAACCGCTGCATATTGGTCTGATGATTTCTCCTCCTCAGACGACGAACTTGATGACACAGACAATTACATTGATGGAAGCAACAATCTTTCCGGAATATTAAAGCTGATCCACCCTTAAAAATTAAAAAAAAATTAAATAAATTTGGGTGATCTAACTCTGGCTCAACGCTATATGAATGATCTCATCAGAGCTCACGGAAAGTTCTCTCTCTCTCTTTGTGGTCCAGTTGTTGCTGTTAGCAAGCTCCCAGGTGTCAGCAATCTGTTCCATCGTGCAATATTCAGAGTGACAAATTGAAATGGCCCCCGTCCAAACGCAGCCTGCGCCTCACCTCTCTCCCCCCTTTATTGGCATAGGAGACATTGCCAAAGCAATTGAAATAAACAATAAACAAAAGTGAGAAGAAACTAATTTAACAACAGTGGTGGAAAAAGTACTCAATTGTCATACTTCAGTAAAAGTAAAGATACCTTAATAGAAAATGACTCAAGTAAAAGTGAAAGTCACCCAGTAAAATACTACTTGAGTTATAGTCTAAAAGTATTTGGTTTTAAATATACTTAAGTATCAAAAGCAAATGGAATTGCTAAAATGTACTTAAGTATCAAAAGTAAAAGTATGAATCATTTTAACTTCCTTATATTAAACAAACCAGATGGCACAATTGTCTTGTTTTTTATTTTATATACGGATTGCCAGGTGCACACTCCAACACTCAGAATTTACAAACGAAGCATTTGTGTTTAGTGAATCTGCCAGATCAGAGAAAGTAGGGAGGACCAGGGATGTTCTCGTGATAAGTGTGTGAATTGGACCATTTTCCTATCAAAATGTGACGAGTACTTGGGTGTCAGGGAAAATGCATCGAGTGAAAAGTACAGTATTTTTTTTTAGGAATGTAGTGAATTAAAAGTAAAAGTTGCCATAAATATAAATAGTAAAGTAATGTACAGATACCACAAAAAACTACTGAAGTAGTACTTTAAAGTATTTTTACTTAAGTACTTTACACCACTTAACAACATCAACAACAAACTATTAGAAATTAACAGAACATACTGCACTCAACAAAGACATTTTAAGTATTATATTATCAGCTACGTACTGTGTTTTAGCGATGTGCAAATACTTGTAGTACAAATAGTAGGTGAATATAAATAAACATATAATTATTGGTGGTATTTACAATCTTGTTGGTGCTCCACTGGTAGCCCTTTTCAATGGCAACGGGCCACAAATCTTGCTGCTGTGGTTGCACATGACGATATTTCGCCTAACATATATGGGAGATTACCAAAGTTTGATTTGTTTTCAAATTATTTGTGGGTCTGTGTGATCTGTGTCTCCAATGTGGTCATACATTTGTCAGGAGGTTAGAAAGTGCAGCTCAGCTTCCACCTAATTTTGTGGAAAGTGGGCACATTTCCTGTCTTCTCCTGAAAGCCAGGTCTGCCTATGGTGACGTCTCTCAATAGCAAGGCTATGCTCACTGAGTCTGTACATAGTCAAGGAATTCTGTCACTGTGTACTCTCTGTTTAGGACCAGTTAGCATTCCAATTGCCAGCAGCATACAGTACCACCCTGCATCCCACTGCTGGCTTGCCTCTGAAGCTAAGCAGGGTCAGTCCCTGGATGGGGGACTAGATGCTGGTGGAAGTGGTGTTGGAGGGCCAGCTGTAGGCACTATTTCCACCGGTCAAAAAAAAAATGCATGCTGGAGGGTGCTGTCATTTTTGATAGGACATTAAATGGGTGTCCTGACTCTCTGTGGTCACTAAAGATTGCATGGCACTTATCGTAAGAGTAGGGGTGTTAACCCCGGTGTCCTGACTCAATTCCCAATCTGGCCACCTAATCATCCCCAGCTTCATATTGGCTCATTCATCCCTCCTCCTCTCCCCTTTAACCCTCCTGTTGTGTTCGTAAAAATAAATAAATACTCCATGTTTTGGTTGATTCTTTCCAGTGTGTCAAGTAGTTATCTTTCAGCTTTCTCGTAATTTGGTTGGGACTAATTTTGTTGCTGTCAAGAACCAGCTGGCTGAGGGGCCTCTCCTCTAGGTTAATCTCTCTGTAGGTAAGGGTTTTGTAGTGGAATATGTGGGCATCGCTTCCTTTTTTTTGTGGTTGTAGACTTGAACAGCTCTTTTCTGGATTTTGATAAATAGTGGGTATAGTCCTAATTCTGTTCTGCATGCATTGTTTGGGGTTTTGCGTTATACACAAAGTATATTTTTGCTGAATTTTTCATGCAGAGTCTCAATTAGGTGTCTTTCTCTCTCTCTCTCCTCCTTCTCCTCCGTCTCTCTTAACTCTCCTCATAAATCCTCACCTCCCACTTCATGTCCTCCTACTCTCACTCCTCCATCTTTCTGCTCCCAAAATTTCTCCTCCCTCTCTCCATCCTCTCCCGCTCTACACCCCCCCATCTCTCTCTCATCCCTCCCTCTATAGGGCACACCTCTCTGCAGCGTCATCTTTTCGCATCTCAGCCCACTGTCCAGTCCTGGCCCATGGTAATCCTCTCTCACAGCAATCAGCCACTGGTGTGGACTGATGGACCATGGACCACAGGTCTGCTCTAGTGCCCTCACCTGGCACCATCCAGCCATTGCACCTGCTCATCATTCTAACCTGAAACCCAGCAGGACAGAGAACAGTAAATAATTAACAATTAACAAGGTTGATGGAATAAGTTTGGTTTGAACTTCAGAGTAATGGAGGAGATTCCACACTTTTATTTTTCATTAGAAAGCTGTGTTTCAGTTCTTCATCATCTGCCTCACAAAAATATTACTACATTTATGTTCAATTCTTTGTAAATTGTCTGCATCTAGCTATCTATTGATTTGATAGGAAAAACCTTGGCTTACCTCTCTACCCTGATAAACTTAAATTTTTTGTTTTGTAACACCTCAGCTTCCTCCCATTTACAGCTAAGAAACCACAGAAAATGGTTCCTTTAGCAGGATAGTGGGGAAATGTAGATGGTAAGTAGCAAGGTTTTTGTCCCTTTTCCAATTTGTAATTTTGTCTCTCTCGCTCTCAAATTAGCAATTAAAACACCAAACAATTGCGGAGGCTGGCTCCAGCCGCTTCTACTGAGCCCACGGGCTATACCCAGCCCTACCTCTCCATGCTTTCTAAATGTCAGAGCCTGAGAAGTTCTTTAAAAATTGAAAAAAGACCCCATTACCAGTGACATTTATCATGCGTGTCTCTGAGCATAAGACATTCTGTGTGAGGAGAGAGGCAAATGCAGAACATGAAATGTCTGAGATTAATTGACTTATGAGTTATTGTCTCTCCACTGTCAGATGTTGTACTTGTTGGCCTATTCTCTACTACCAGACATGGGTTCACATATTATTCACAATCTATCAAATGCTTTATCTGTTTGGTTTATCTTTCCTGGGGCAATGGGACCGATAAAATAAACTTAAACAGGTATTAGCAATTTGGGGTTCACTTATATTGGGAGTAGTGCCTTTCCTCAGCCACAGTGTGTTATATGTGCAAAAGCACAGTCTCACAATCCGATGAAACCTTCACTCTTGCGCCGACATTTAGAAACAGAACATGCCAATTTGAAAAATAAGGAGTTTTTGGATCGAGAATTAAGATGACTTTCGAGTAGTAAAACATGTATAAAAGCAGCAGATACCATTAATAAGAAGGGGCTCGAAGCATCTTATATGGTGAGCTACCGAGTGGCTAGGACAGGCAAGCCCCATACTATTGTGGAGAACTTAATTCTATATGGCTGGGGCAATGCTGTGGAGGACTTAATTCTATATGGCTGGGGCAATGCTATGGAGGACTTAATTCTATATGGCTGGGACAATGCTGGGGGAAAAGGCCCAAAATCCTATACAGACAATGTCTTTGTCAAACAACACTGCTTCACAACACATCAGTGACATGGCAGGAGATGTTTTGAAACAATTATGTTTCACTGTAGCTCAGTTGGTAGAGCATGGTGCTTGCAATGCCAGGGTTGTGGGTTTGATTCCCACAGGGGGGCCAGTATTTAAAAAATATATGCACTCTACTGTAAGTTGCTCTGGGTAAGAGTGTCTACTAAAATGTAAATGTAATTACTGCTTCACATACAAGCCAGTGAGTTCTATGAGTTACAGCTGGATGAGTCAACAGATGTGGAGGGTCTGGTACAGCTCCTGGTAAATTTCTGTTATGTTTATGGGGGGTCAATTAAGGAAGACATCCACTTCTGGAAACCAGGACAACAGGAGAGGATATATTTTTAAAGTACTGGACAGCATTCTGACATCAAATGGACTTTGGTGGTCAATATGTGTTGGTGTCTATACTGATGGCGCAAAAGCCATGACAGGGAGACATAGTGGAGTGGTAACGCGCGTGCAAGCAGTTGCTCCCGACGCCACTTGGGTACACTGCAGCATCCACCGAGAGGTTCTTGCTGCCAAGGGAATGCCTGACAGCTTGAAAGGCGTTTTGGACACTACAGTGAAAATGGTTAACTTTGTTAAAGCAAGGCCCCTGAACTATTGTGTATTTTCTGCACTATGTAATGATATGGCCAGCGACATTGTAACGCTTTTACAACATACTGATGTGCATTGGTTATCAAGGGCAAAGTATTGACATGTTTTTTTAAATTGAGAGACGAGCTTAAAGTTTTCTTCACTGACCATCATTTTCACTTGTCTGACCGCTTACATGATGACGAGTTTCTCACACGACTGGCCTATCTGGGTGATGTTTTTTCTCGCCTGAATGATCTGAATCTAGGATTACAGGGATTCTCCGCAACTATACTCAATGTGCGGGACAAAATGGAGGCTATGATTAAGAAGTTGGAGCTCTTCTCTGTCTGCATTAACAAGGACAACACACAGGTCTTTCCATCATTGTACAATTTTTTTTGTGTGCAAATCAAGCTCACGGACAATGTCAAATGTGATATAGCGAAGCACCTGAGTGAGTTGAGTGCGCAATTACGCAGGTACAAACAACTGTATTCGTTATCCCTTTCATGCTCTTCCTCCCGTCCACTTACTGATATCTGAACAAGAGAGGCTCATCAAAATTGCAACAAGCAGTTCTGTGGAAATTAATTATTATGTTTAATAAATGTATCATATGTATGTGGCAGGCTTACAATGATGGCAACAAAAAAAACATTTAAGAGTGTGCTGACCCTGGTGCTAGAGTGGGTACGCAGCTGGAGGTTGAATGTTTCAAGGGGTGCGGGTGTCATCGCCGTGTGTGTAGGTGGCAGGGAAGTCAGGCGCAGGAGAAACTAACCTGGTATCACCGGAGTTGTTTTAATAAAATAATAAACAAACAATGAACTCCGAAACCAAAATGTACATAAAATAACATGGGCAACAATAATCGTAGCACACTACTACAAAATACACGCCACAAAATAACATACAAACAATCTCGGACAAGGACATGAGGGGAAACAGAGGGTTAAATACACAACAGGTAATGAATGGGATTGGAACCAGGTGTGTGTGAAAACAAGACAAAACCAATGGATAATGAAAAATGGATCAGTGATGGCTAGAAGACCGGTGACGTCGACCGCCGAACACCACCCGAACAAGGAGGGGCATCGACTTCGGTAGAAGTCGTGACAACGGGACTATAAACGTTTGGGAACCACTGGTCTAAAAACTGCAAAGTAGTCTAAAAAGGGCTCTCTCTCTCGCTCTCCTCACGCTCGGACTGGTTTACTAACCCTCACACTCTCTTACAACGCTGCCATTTGTTACAGTGATTCATGAATACCAATGCCGGTTGCTCATGAGACGTACAGCCCTGCGTTGTAAAGGATTACTCTCTCCTTTCACATTTGCCATGTTATCCATTTTCATTTGAAGAATTTATACCCGGCGTCGCACAATTGGACTGGTGGTTTTAAATCTAAAAGATGATTCATAAGTGCCTGAGAAATGCCTGGTTTTCTACATGTTTGTGTTTTATGTGTTTATTATCTCTGCTTGGCATGTTTATCTATGGGTCTGAGGTCCTTCAGTGGTGAGAAAATCTCAGAGGTCGATGGGTAATGGAAGGAAAATCATGCTTCTGTTTGTGTAGACCTGCGGATGGAAGACCTGTATGGACATTCACTATGCTGCTTAGACCTGATGGAGTCTTATAAACCACACAGTGTAAATCAGTTGGACTGTGCCCAAAATGGCACTCTATATAGTAGAGCCCTATGGGCCCTAGTCAAAATGAATGGACCATGAAGGGAATAGGGTGTGATTTTGGCCACCATTCTTCTGTGGAGAGATACAAGGAGTGTCCAGGCTTCTTCAGGTCCAGCACAACAATACTAACACACCTGATTCAACTAATCAACTGCCTCATCAGGACCTTGATTAGCTGGATCAGGTGTGTTAGTACTGGGGTGGAACAATGGCCTGTGCACTCTCCAGGGGGATGGCTGGTAACTACTAGTGTGAGCCAATCCTCTCTTTAATTCACCTGCTAATAGAGAGTAGTGGGCTGGTAAACTACTGCAGCTCTGTATGTCCAGGGGTTTTACTGTAATGAGTTCAGACTACTCTGGCAACAAGGCTTTGTGTTGCATTTATTATAAGAAGAAGTGACTAGACTGGACTGGGCATAGCTGTGATATATATCCCTGTCACTGTATTCTGCATTACATTTATGGGCTATGTCATACTTTAATATACTGTATGTATAGGCTTGTTATAGTTTGTGGCAACACATTCTAGAGCAAGAGTACTTATGAAAAGGACCATGCGTTGTATCCTATTTGCGTGTCATGGCTCTGATGAGCAGCCCTACACCTGTGATATATTAAGGGCTTCCCTTATGCAGGATGTTTGCCCCCCCCGGGACGCTCCATTTTCTTCTCATTGATTATCCCATTAGTGATCATGATACATGTCCAATCATACACAGTGAGGGATGAATGGGATTCGTTTTACTCATTTACCCTCTGTACACGTGGCCTAGTGTGTTTCATAACCTGCATAACAGATCTTATTGCTGCAATGGTAAGGATTTGTTTTCTTTCAATAACATGAAAGACATTCAGTACAAAGAGATGACTAATCTGCATGTGGTTTGTCTCTAATCAGTCCCTATTAGAGATGTGGTTTGTCTCTGATCAGTCCCTATTAGAGATGTGGTTTGTCTCTGATCAGTCCCTATTAGAGATGTGGTTTGTCTCTGATCAGTCCCTATTAGAGATGTGGTTTGTCTCTGATCAGTCCCTATTAGAGATGTGGTTTTTCTCTGATCAGTCCCTGTTAGAGATGTGGTTTCTTTCTGATCAGTCCCTGTTAGAGGTCAACTGCAGCCTGTAAAATGCAAGAAAGAGAAAATGACAGAAGAATGTAGATTGCCAACACTGTAAGAAAAATGTAGTTGATTCAACTAATAATTATTTAGTAAGTGGTTCCACAGCCTTATTAGTTTGCTCAACATGTCGGTCAGTGTTACCTGAACTTAACGTTTTCAGTTGGCCCAGATTTAGCTTCAACTTGAGAAATCTTAGGCAGAAATGAGGCAAGTGACTCCCCCACACACAGTGCTTTTATCATACAATGTTTTCAACATACAGATTTGACACATGATGGCATTGTGCATATTCATTCACACTATAATTATTACTCAACATCTCCTTACCTGGGATTTAAACTGTATTCCGATCTTCCTGCTACGCCATCAAGTCTGTGTTAGTTATCCGTTAATCTGACTATTATCTCATCATTGATTTGATTTACTTATTTACTTATTTACTTATTTTAGGGTTTCTTGTTTGAATGTTACTCCTTAAACACTATGATGAAAAAAAAGTTTTTTCTTGAGTGTACTTTTACCAGAGCTGAGATTTGTAGGAATACAGGTGAATTCAGTCATTGACACAGACATGGTGACGTAGCAGAAAGGGTAAGGCATGCCGCGAACCAAGAGGTTGAATAACTATTATATAAATGAACATGCACAATGTAATCATGTATGTCAATGTGCCAAAAGTTTAAGTTCAAAGTGTTCTATGTTAATTAAAAAGCACTATTTGAACTTGTGGATGTCCCTAACTTAAGTTTTTCTCAAGTTGGAGCTAAGTTTGGGCCAACTAAAAATGTTAAGTTCAGGTAACACTTTGACCGAAAAGTTAAGTGAACAAAAAAAGGCTTTGGAACCAGTTACTGAATAATAATTAGTTCAATCAGCTTGATTTTTTATATATATTTTTTTACAGTGAATTAAGGCAGGATGGTGGTGGTGGTTTTGCAATCAGTGGTACCCTGTCATTTATCTGGAACAGTCGAGTTCCCCTCTGTGTATCTGTGTGACCTCTGGATGTGTGGTGGAATTTCAAAAGTTCACCGTTCAAATTCTTTCTGGATTCCCCCTTCTCTGTTAGTTAGATCCCCAAGGTTGCCACGGAACTCTGATCTTAGGTCAGTTTAGCATTTTCCCACCTAATGGTTAAGGCTAGGATTTGAGGAGGCTAAGCTGATCCTGGATCTGCGCTGAGGAGCAGTTTAACCCAGAGTGACAACCGTTATCTCCAGCTTGTTCAAATGGAATGACATATCCTCTCTCCTTCTTATCTCTACAGCTGTGTTAGAGCCTGTTCCTTTTGTTACGGACATGCGATTAACATGGTATTATTTGTGTCAGACGGACATTCCATTCCATTTCCAGACATCTAACGCTCTTGAGTGACTATGCAAGATTTACTCTTTTACAGAAATTACTGCCGTTGTCGCGTCTTAGGGCAATTGACTTGGTTGAGGGTTTTGTAGGATTTCTCTTCTGATTAGCATATGGCATATGGTGTTTGATCAATTTGGAAGATCCTTCTCTGTCGTTGTGTGATCCGTCTCCATCTCTCAGGGGAGATCGTGTTACAATGAACTACGCTAACCGACACGTAGCATACGTGACAAGGACCCTCTGTGTGTGTGCGTATGCATGTGTTTAAATAATATTACTGCCTCCTTAAACGCTCTCCTGTGTATCAGGTGCTGTTGATTTCCATCTCAGACAAACAGAAATGCTTTCATATCTCTGTTAGATACAACTGCTGCTGTTTCAGACTGCCAGCACCTTGGACAGCTCCTCCACTGGGTATTCACCGACAGACACTTTGGCAGGTATAATCTGTCTTTGTCCATCTGTCTGTGCATATCGTTCTGAAATACACAATGCTAATATGGCCTTTTGGTGGATGTGTATTGTCGACAACATTTTAGATCTGTTGAGATCTGAAGACTGAAAATACTCTCGAAATCATCCAAGGACTGATATTGAATAAGTGATGCTTTTATTGAATAGTTTCTAAGTGCCTGGAGTGAACTTGCGCCGGATAACATCAAACCTTGTAATGAGTGTTTGTTGTGGTGAAAGATCTGTGTGTGTTTGCACGCGTGCGTGTGTTACTGGTAGTAGGTAGCTCTCACCACTCCTACTGGTCCCAGTGTCATCACAATATTATGACTGTGTGACATTTTTCTGATGAGTCATTTCAATTAGGCCCATCCTTTGCAACACTAGAGCTATTGGCAGTCACTCTGTTATCGTGTCTGTTGATCCCAGTCCCATAAAGCACAACGATATTGCTCATGCATTGTGCATTCAGTGGAGGATGCTGTCCAAAAAGTATTTATTTGCTTGTTGTCTGGATTATTTGTTTTTTTTCAAGCCGCTGAAAGTACTTGATGTCAGGCAGCAGAATTGCAGATCTGAGGACCGGTGCAGACAATGGGGCAGTGTGTGTCTGAGAGTATGGCTGTTTGTGGCGACTTCTGAGGTTTTTATGCTCTCTCTCTCTCTCTCACTCTCTCACTCTCTCACTCTCTCACTTTCTCTCACTCTCTCTCCTGTTTGTGCAAATGACTCTGTCCTCTGGAACCTTGGAGGGACAAGACAGGGGTGAGACAGGGCTTTTGAACTCTGCTCTGTCCATCTTTGCAGCTGCACATACACACAAAAGGTGGCCTGGGGCACTACACCTTCAAGAAAATACAAGCACTATACACACCACTTTTCTTTTTTACAGAGTCTAGCCAGGTACAGGAGCAGCGCTTGCTTGCTTGTTATATTTATTTCATTCCTCTATTCTCCCTCTCTCTTTCTTTCTGTTCAGTATGAGGGCCAAGGGAAAACAACAACACAGCCACCTCATTTCAATTTCCTTTCTATGTTACATATCTCCTGTGAGTAGAGTGGAGGAGAGAAAGAGGAAGAGAGAGAGAGAGGAGGAGAGAAAGAGAGAGAGAGATCTTGGTTCTCCTCAGCAGAGAGGGAAGGGGGAGGTGTTGTGGAAGTGCAGCCCGAGGCGGTGCCACCGGTCCTGGGTTTGTTTACTCTGCCGTACCCCTGCTCTGAAGGTGGTCCCGCATGCCGGGTCTGTATGCAGCAACGAGATAACCCTCCTACTCATCAGCACCCCCGGTTACTCCCAGAATCTGGTGCTGTGGTATTTAAAAAATTGGTTCTCCCCCGGAATACAAATTGCTATTCTCTGGATTTTTTAAAGGAGGAATAAAAGAAATAAATCTAATTTTAGAGGCCTGACATGGTTACCATGCACTGCGGTAACCTAGAGCTCTTTGTGGTAGGAGCCCATAACAGGAAAATGTGCACTGCTATATACACTCTTTAAAGAAAAGGTGCTAAGTAGAACCATATTTGTCCCCATAGGGGAACCCTTTTTGGTGCTAGGCAGAACCCTTTGCAGATGGTTCTCCCTATAACCCTTTTGTAGGATTTTTCGTAGAACACCCTGTATATGGTTCTACCTAGAACCCTCTATGAAGGGTTCTATCGAGAACCCTTTTATCTTTGAAGGGATCTTCCTAGAACCCTCTATGAACAGTTCCACTAGCCTTACTAGCCTTTAAAATTCAATTATTTATGACAATACATTACATATATCATAAGGCCTTTCTTTGAGGGCCTAGTTATACCCTAACACAGTGGTGTTAGGAAACTCCTGGAATCCAGCCAGAGTTAGGATGTCCAACAAGTAGGATCAACCGCAAACAGCATTCAGAATTACTGCCAGGATAGGGAAGATTGAATACTGAGACTACCTCAATCATCTAAAGTGGAAAAAACATTTCAGTATCGGGTGCAATAAGTCCTAACTACTAACAGATTGGATTTGTTAGAAAATGTATACTATTTACAGTATCTTTGTGTAGCATAACATTAATCAATCGACCAATGTATATGCAAAAACACAGATATTAAAACAGACAATTCTGAAAATCACCCTGCAATAGAGCATGCTGGGAAATATGATATATGGTTCTATGTAGAACCCTTCTTGACTTCCAAAGAATCCTTCTTGCCTTGCAAACAATCATCAAAAAACTCTTTCTTCCAAAAATGGTTCTTAGGATGTTAAAGGTTCTAGGTAGAACCCTTTGACTTACAACGAACCCTTGTCTTCCAAAATGGGTTCTTCCACTCAAAACAGTTCTTGGTAGAACCCTATCCCTCTGCAAAGAACCCTTTTTTCTATGAGAGTAGGGGCTCCAATGCATTTTTGCCTATTTAACTAGGCAAGTCAGAACACATTTTTATGTACAATGACGGCCTACCCTGGCCAAACCCTCCCCTAACCCTGACGACGCTGGGCCAATTGTGCGCCACCCTATGGGACTCCCGATCACGGCTGGTTGTGATACAGCCCTGGATTGAACCCAGGTTTGTGGTGACGCCTCTAGCACTGCGATGCAGTGCCTTAGAACGCTGCGCCACTCAAGGAAACCCTAATTTCACAGCGGGGTATTGCTGTGATAATTTCTGCTTGAAATAGCTTTTCATTGGTATTAGTTCTGTGTAACTACTATGACCAAGGATTGAATAGCAGGGATAGAGCGGAGAGGAGGATATCTTCCCTATTATTATGGGAGACAACATAATTCAGATTTATGTTACAATAATCATAGAAAGGCAACTGTGGAGCAGTCCATTCCTGACAAAATATCTGTTCAACTCTTTTTAGGATATCCCTGTTCAGTGATGCAGTTGTATTAAGAATGAATGAATAGTTGAAAAATACATAGTTGTATACAGCTGTCATAAGTTGATGTGACAGGCTATGACTAGAGAAGGGTTGTGTGACGAGAGCAGACTCAATGCTGTGCAGGCTGAGGATAGGTCTGGGGTTGAGGTTATGTCAGTTTTCCTGTTATAGGTTGCGTCCAAAATGGCACCCTATTCCTTATATTTTGCACTACTTTTGAATAAGGCTCTGCCCAAACATATTGCCTTATGCTGGGTATACGGTGATATTTGGGCAGCAGCTATTGTCTGACAACAAGGAATTGTTTCCTCAGGCAGCAGACTGTGCAGAGGCTTAAGAACTCCCGTAATTAACTGTCACAATGTTTAAAAACTAACAAATGGACTTTATGTCAGCGAGGGCCCGTTAATTTACCAGCTCCTCTCGTCGATCGGCCTATTATCTCCATTACTACAGCCCCGGTGTCTGCAGCTTCGCAGCCGCAGCATCCCTCTCTCTCTCTCAGAAACACTCAGCTCCCCTGGGAATGTATAACTAGCAACGCTCAGAGTACCACTACCCAGAGCTCTGCATCTGCCTTAATAAAAGACGAACATAAGAAAACACATCCACTGAGTTGCATGATAACTTGAGGGGGGAAATGTCCATATGTTGAACTACTAAGTACCTCATAGAGAGGAATGGATAGAGAGAAGAAGGGAGTGATTTAGCCCGAAGGCATACAGAAAAACATGAGCAGTATGGGAGAAGTACCGTCTGTGATTGCTAGCTACAGTTTACAGTTATTTCTCTGTATATAAGGGACTCAAATGTAATTATCGCAGACTGAGTTTGTGTACATTCTGAGCACTTAAGGGAAGGATGAAGGATGAATTACAATATGCAAAGCTGGTTGAATACAGGGAAATGAAAAGTTAATTTAATCTTTGCCATATTCTTAGGCTACGGAGAGGAAATTGTCTCCAAATGAAGATGCTTGAGGCACGGGGGAGGGTCAGCGAAGCCGTGTTTGTGTGTGTATGTCTTTGTGTGTGCGTGTACATGCTACTATTTACTATTACGGTCTAAAACCCCTAAACTGACCTTATCTCAGTGCCTACGCTGGTCAGTACCTTGACTACATCATCACTTGGTATGGCAAATGCACCGCCCTTGACCACACAGCGCTACAGAGGGTGGTGCGGACAGCCCAGTACATAATGTTTCTACATTCCCTCCATCTTGTGCCAATATCAGTTCTTTTTAAGTCTTGGATCCAATAGTTCATATTTTTTTCTAAGAGTTTGTCAGTTGGATAGGCTCTCTGCAATGTATTGTACTGTATATCTTACCTATCATATGAATCTAATTTTCTGACTCAAATAGGATTCCCTCAAGATTGCTCTGATGTCAAATATCTTGACATGAAACTTTTAAGTTGAATGTATTTGAAAATATCTACATTGGTCAGTCGAAAATTCCCTTCTGTCATGGAAATACATTTCCTATTACCAAGTTATTTATGGTTTCTATGCCTTTAGTATTTCATGTGGAGCAATTTATCTGTGAATCCTGAACAGCTATCTAAGGATTGTTCCATAGGGTTGTGTTTTTAGGAAGTGATATTGGTTCTTGTAGAATAAGTATTATTTTCTTCCATATTGTTAGTGTGCTTGTGAAAAGATTCTGGGGATGAGCATGCACACCTTCAATATGTACCCATTGTTCCTCTTTAGTGCATTTAACTATATGTCGCATGTAAAAGCCCTTGGTGGCAAGTTGATACAATTCCAAGTCAGGAAGGTTAAAACCACCCTCAGACTGTAAAATGTTCCTTTTTATTCTATGAGTTTTATTTGCCCATATAAAACAGTGGAGGCTGCTGTGGTGAGGACGGCTCATAATAATGGCTGGAACAGAGCGAATGGAATGGCATCAAACCATGTGTTTGATGTATTTGATACCGTTCCACTCCATTCTGCTCCAGCCATTACTACGAGCCCGTCCTCCCCAATGAAGGTGCCGCCAACCTCCTGTGATATAAAGTCTGTTATGAGCGGGTATACGGTTTTTTAAGAACGTCATCGGTGCGGTAATTGGTATTACCGAGAATAAATATAACACTTTGGGAGCCATGCCTTTCTGAAGAAGTTTATTCTACCTGTAAGATTTATGGGAAGATTATTCTATTTAATTAGATCGTCTTTCATATTGTTGAGTAATGGGATAAAGTTATATTTATATATTTGTTGTAAGTTATTAAGAATCCTAAGTATTTGGTATTTGATATTTGTTGTGGTCCACTTAAAGATTGCTGTAGATCATGAGTAATTATTTTTCTTGCCATTATTTTGTTTTTTTCTACATACAATTTTTATACTGAAATTTTAGAGTACTCAAAAAAATATTTTAAGCAAGGGGGAATTGAGTTTTCAATATTGATCCGATATATCAGGAGGTCATCTGCAAATAAGTTTAGTTTAAATTCATGTTTATCAATACTGATACCTGTTAAGTTTGGGTCCTGTCTAATTCTTTCTTCAAGCGGTTCAATTGCAAACAGGAGGAGGGAGAGAAGACATCCCTCTCTGTGCCCCTTTCTAAAGCAATTTAATCAGATATTGTATTTGTTGTGTATATTTTTGCTATAGGAAATTTGTATAATATTGTTATTTGATTTATTATTACAGCTGTCAAAAGCTTCCGAAGTTTTGAGTAGAAAAGTCCATTCATGATGGTCAAACGAGTTTTTGGCATCAACAGTCATTATTGATAAATCTCAGTGGTGTAAAGTACTCTTACGGATATCCTACCATAGGGGGCGCCACAGCGCATTTTGGAAAAAATTCGTTCCCATTTTCAACGGCCTACTAATCAAACTCAGAAGCTAGGACATGCATATACTTATTTTATATGGATAGAAAACACCCTAAAGTTTCTAAAACTGTTTGAATGGTGTCTGTGAGTATAACAGAACTCATATGGCAGTCAAAACCCCGAGACCGATTGAAACAGGAAGTGGGATTCTGAATTGTGGACTCGACTTCACAGCCTTGCCTGTAATTCACAACGTGAAAAATCGTTCATTGAGCACTTTCTAGTGCTTCCACTAGATGTCCCCAGTCTTCACAAAGTGTTTTGAGGCTTCTACTGTCGAAACTCATTGAAGGAGACGCTGTGGCAATTGGTCACAGTAGGAGGGCCATCAGCATTGTGACGTCGGCGGCCGTGTCTACCCCCACCTTTGGAAACGTTTTGAAACGCAATGAAATCGTCCCACTCGAATCTTATTGGCTCTCTTGTTGAAACAGGCCCTGAAGATTAATGTTATACAACGTTTGACATGTTTGAACGAACCTAAAGGAGGAAAAAAAGTTATTTTTCGTAACCCAAGTCCCGCGCCCGGATCAGCATTTGGATACAGCCTTCAGACGCGCTAACAGCAAGCTAATGGAACATAAAGGATGGACTTTTTCGACCGAAAATACATTTGTCGGGGACCTGGGATTCCTGGAAGTGCTTTCTGATGAAGACAACTAAAGGTGAGGGATTATTGACAATATTATACAAGATCAGATGTGATTTGCGATTGTTCCAAGATGGCGCCGAGCTAGGTTTTCTAGCTCATTTTCTGAGTATCGCATCCCCTTTTATCTCAAAGTGTGATTACCCTGTAAAGTTAATTTAAAATCTGTTATGACGGGTGTTTTCAAGAGATATTCATCTATAAATCTTAGATTGACAATATAAAATAAAAAAAATCGTTTTCGAATAGTAATTTATGAAATTGTAGCACTGTTTCCCGGGACGCATTTTATGGGAAAATAGTTAGCCAACGTCAGACGCCGATGTAAAATGCTGTTTTTATATAGAAATATGACCTTTATTGAACAAAATAATGCATGCTGTGTGTAACATGATGTCCTAGGTGTGTCATCTGATGAAGTTTGTAAAAGGTTAGTGCTGCATTTAGCTGTTTTTTGGTTATTTGTGATGCATGTGCTTGGTCGGAAAATTCAAATGATGCTACTTTTACCATGTACTCCTCTAACATAATCTAATGTTGTGCTTTTCCTGTAAAACCTTTTTGAAATCGGACGACGAGGGTCGATTCAAGAGAGGTGTATCTATAAAACGATATGAGACAGTCCTATATTTGAAAAAAAAATAATTGAATTTCGTTATGCTAATGTCGCCAGGAGTTTTCGCTGGAAAATGATCCCGCTAACGGGATGAGAGTCTCAAGAAAAAATACTTTAAAGTACTACTTAAGCAGTTTTTGGGGTATCTGTACTTTACTTTACTATTTATATTTTTGACAACTTTTATTCCTAAAGAAAATAATGTACTTTTTATTCAGTACATTTTCCCTGACACCCAAAAGTACTCATTACATTTTGAATGCATTCAGGACAGGAAAATGGTCCAATTCATGCACTTATCAAGAGAACATCCCTGGTCATCCCTACTGCCTTTGATCTGGCGGACTCATTAAACACACACGCTTCATTTGTAAATTATGTCTGAGTTTTGGTGTTGCTCTGTCTATCCGTAAATTAAAAAATAAAATAAAATGGTGCCGTGTAGTTTGTGTAATATAAGAAATTACAAAGAATTTATACATTTACTTTTGATGCTTAAGTACAGTTGAAGTCGGAAGTTTACTTACACTTAGGTTGGAGACATTAAAACTCATTTTTCAACCACTCCACAAATGTCTTGTTAACCTCTCTAGGGGGTGTGGGACGCTACCGTCCCACCTGGCCAACATCCAGTGAAATTGCAGAGCGCCAAATAAAAAAAAAAATACACATTATAAAAATTCATGAAACATACAAGTGTTATACATCGGTTTAAAGATTAACTTCTTGTTAATCCAACCACGGTGTCAGATTTCAAAAAGACTTTACGGCGAAAGCAAACCTTGCGATTAACTGAGAACAGCGCACAGCAGACAAATCATTACAAACTGTCACGTCCTGACCAGCAGATGGAGCTAGTGTTTTAGTTTTGGGGTCAGGACGTGGCATGTTTGTGTTGGCAATGTTTGTGTTGTTGATTGGGATTTCCAATTGAAGGCAGGTGTGTTGAGTTGCCTTTGATTGGAAGTCCTATATAGGTGTGTGTGTTTTTCTTTGGGGTTGTGGGTGGTTGTTCTTGCACTGCGTTTTTGTATGCCTGTAAGACTGTCCCTGTTGTGTTTTTTGTTTTTTCAGTGGATACTTTACTCCTTCTTTTGAAATTAAAATATGAGTATCCATATTCCCGCTGCGCCTTGGTCCTCCTTTCAACAGCATGAAGGATTTCGTGACACAAACAGTAACCAGCCAAGTAGACGAGTAACAAAAGTCAGAAATAACGAAAAAATTCATCACTTACCTTTGATGATTTTCATAGGGTTACACTCACAAAACTCCCAGTTATCCAATAAATGTTAGTTTTGTTAGACATGCTCTATGGGATTGAGATCCGGGCTCTTCGCTGGCCATGGCAGAACACTGACATTTCTGTCTTGCAGGAAATCACGCACAGAACGAGCAGAATGGCTGGTGGCATTGTCATGCTGGAGGGTCATGTCAGGAGGAGCCTGCAGGAAGGGTGCCACATGAGGGAGGAGGATGTCTTCCCTGTAACGCACAGCGTTGAGATTGCCTGCAATGACAACAAGCTCAGTCCGATGATGCTGTGACACACCGCCCCAGACCATGATGGACCCTCCACCTCCAAATCAATCCTGCTCCAGAGTACAGGCCTTGGTGTAACGCTCATTCCTTCAACGATAAACGCAAATCCGACCATCACCCTTGGTGAGACAAAACCGCGACTCGTCAGTGAAGAGGACTTTTTGCCAGTCCTGTCTGGTCCAGCGATGGTGGGTTTGTGCCCATATGCGACGTTGTTGCCGGTGATGTCTGGTGAGGACCTGCCTTACAACAGGCCTACAAGCCTTCAGTCCAGCCTCTCTCAGCCTATTGCGGACAGTCTGAGCACTGATGGAGGGATTGTGCGTTCCTGGTGTAACTTGGGCAGTTGTTGTTGCCATCCTGTACCTGTCCCGCAGGTGTGATGTTCGGATGTACCGATCCTGTGCAGGTGTTGTTACACGTGGTCTGCCACTGCAAGGACGATCAGCTGTCCTTCCTGTCTCCCTGTGGCGCTGTCTTAGGCGTCTCACGGTACGGACATTGCAATTTATTGCCCTGGCCACATCTGCAGAACTCATGCTTCCTTGCCGCATGCCTAAGGCATGTTCACGCAGATGAGCAGGGCCCCTGGGCATCTTTCTTTTGGTGTTTTTCAGAGTCAATAGAAAGGTATGTAGTGTGATTTCCTTGACGGTCCATAGAGGTATTCAAAACCGTATTACAATATCCCACCATAATAATAGAGTCTAGTGTTGATTGTAGAGTTCATCAATACTTATATATATATTTATATATATATATATATATATATATATATATATATATATATGTTCAAGGAAGCTTGGATCATCATTATTTGGACTGTATAGGTTAATAAGCCATATCTGTTTATTGTCCAATAACATATTTAAAATAATCCATCTACCTTGATGATCTGTTTGGACAATTTGCACATTTGGATCAAAATTACTGTTAATTAATATCATCACCCCTTTTGAATTTCTTTGCCCATGGGAGAAATATATTTCGCCCCCCCCCAGTCCTTTTCCACAAAACCTCATCTAAAATTGTTGAATGAGTTTCCTGTAAACAATAGATATTATATTCCTTCTCTTTCAGCCAGGTAAATGCTGATTGTCTTTTCTTATTATCTGCTAAGCCATTACAATTATAACTGGCTATACTTATTTCACCAATTACTATACGAGACCGAATAATATTTATCATAACATATGTTTGTAAACGTACCATTAAAAAGTAACGTGACGATTGAGTGTCTTTATAGCTGTACCATGATATTTGCATTGCTACTAAGTAAACCTCCAATTGGTCCCCACTATTCCACCTGCTAAAATCCCTCCTCATCCTGAGTTAAGTTGTCATCACAATGCCCGGCAGACCACCCCTGACCCCCCGGATCCCAAGGCCCCGGAGAGACTGGGACCCATCCTTCAAAAAGAGCACACAGTGCCACCCACAGAACAGAAGCAGATCAACTGCCAAATGCATTTCCATCGCCCTCACCTCGATTTGTATTATACATAGCCATTAAAAAAAGATATATATATATTTAAAAAATCCTGTTTATCTTATTTTCCATAATTAGCCATTAATATTTGTAGTAGTGTGGGCAGTATATGTAAAGGATTTTTACCTCTCACCAGTCTCGCCATTACCGAAATTACATTATGGCAAGCAATTATTATTTTAGCGAACAATTATTGTGATTCATCCTATATTGTCCCTAACATCTTTTATTCCCTCGCAACAGTTGTGGGATACACACTTACACACACTCATACACACTCATACACACTCATATACACTCAACCCCTTTCCCCCACAACAACCATAGACTCATATTCACAACAGTTGCACCATCGCAGAGCCCAACTCAAGAAAGGTCTTGATTTACAAATGTATATACCGTTGCATCTGTATGAGAAGGCCTGCAAAACTGAGCAAAAAAATGGGCAGAAATGGGGAGATTTGAGTAAACATTGTCACGTCCTAGGAGATGGAGGTCGAATATATCCCCATTCCCCTGAATCCCTGAAATACCCACACATGGTCCCCCGTAGTGACCATATTTCCAAGCATCTCTGTGCAGTCAGACCTTTGATTTTGTGCCACCATGGCCACAATAATATGCCCCCTCTCTGAATGTCCAAGTGTGACCCCCTCATGGGTTACTGCGGTTAGTGTTGCCAGCACTGCCACTGCCTGGGTGGGGGCACACCACCGGAATCCCCACCGGCTGGGTACAAGGTCGTCAAGGTTCTCATTAGCAGTTTTGAGAATTTCCTTGTAGATTATGCTCTCCCATCAGGGAAAGCGGGGATGTTCAGCAGCTCCAAACCTGCTGAACATCCCCGCTGTCAGGGTGTCGACGATGGTCTCTGCCTCCTGGTCAGGCAGAGCGTAGGCCTCGGGCCATTTTGTGAAATAGTCCATGGCCGTGAGTACCCAGCGGTTTCCACTGTCTGTGGTGGGGAATGGCCCAACTACATCCACTCCCACCCTCTCCAAGGGAGCCCCAACTGGGAACTATTGGAGCTGAGCATGAGAGCGGCCTGGAGGGTCCAGTCCCCCCCCCCATGAGTGCTCTTGAGGACAGCCTCCCGCAGAGCTTTTGGGACCACCTCTTGCCACCTCTCCTCTCCCGTAGCTGACTCCTTCCATGCCCGCTGTAGCACGCCATCAGCCAACTGCAGTCTCTCAAACTTTGACTACAACCCTTTAGTCGCGAGCGAGAGCGCTACCACCTCTTCCCACAGTGGCCTCAGCTGCACCTCTACCCACTGTAGCACCGACTGTAGGTCCCTGTCCCGTCCCTGCTGCTGCCCCCATTCAGCCACGTCGACAGTCTGCAGCTCACAGCAGACAGGCCCGTTTGCCCGACACACTGTGGCACAGACCCCCTACTCTGCACACAGCTCTCTCTCACGGCCCTCTCTCCGCTCACAGTGGCGGCACCCATCTGCAGTACAGGGCCGACGGGACATGGCGTCGGCGTTGAAGTGGCGTGCCCCTGCCCTGTGCACCACTGTGAAGTCTGGATCTCCTCCAACCAGCATGCCACCTGCCCCACTGTGGGGCAGCCATGAGTCTCTGCTGCTTAAACTGTTTGGAGTAAAGGGGTTGTTGGGTTGTGTGAATGTGACATTAGGGGGGGGGGCATGGTGACTGCCGGCCCTCCATGAAAGCTCAGTGTGCCCCCATTTAGGTGTAACTGGCAGCCTGTGCTCCAAAGAAAGTCTAACCCCAGGATACAAGGGTCCTGCACAGGCGCCACCCACACAGGATGACGCACAGTCCTGCCCTATACTGTCAGAGTCATTATTCCCATCCCTTTCATGGGTGCCAGCTCACCTGTGACTGTGCGCAGCTGCACAGTTGTGGGCTCAAACTGAGTCCAACCTGGCACTGTGGACCCAGTGTCCACCAGGGCAGAGCAGGGCACCCCCTCGACAGGGACATGACAAAAGTCCCCAACATAGGTCTGGCCCACCACAACAACAGGCTCCATCTGCTTGCCCTCATCTGCTTCTAGGGGACATGGAGCCTTACTCACTTATCTGTGTCAGTGGGCTCCTCCTGAAGATGGTGGTGGTTGGGAAAGAGAGGGGTCCGCACTGCCCCGTTTCTGCGGACCCCGAGCTGTTTCCTTGAGCTCTGAGGGACTTGGGGCATACCCAGCACAGATGGCCTGGCTGGCCACAACCCCAGCAGACCCTGGGATCAGGGTGTGTGTTCCGTGCCGCTGTGTGTGTTCATGCCACCTTCCAAAAGGAGCTAACAGTTCAAACTGAGCATAAAAATATTCCTAATCCACTTTACCGGAGTACTTTGGGCTCTTAACAGATACGGACGCAATCGGGAACTGGGCGCCGCCATGTTTATTTACATCCTGAGCCCCAGATTCCTCGTCCCGCAACGTCGACGTCACCCCTTCGGTCCGCCCACCAGAATCCGCGGGAAGCACAGTCGACAAAGCACTCATGCTCGCTTCAGCCGCCATCATTCTAGCGGTCTCCCTCAAGCGGCCTCTGTGCTCCGATGCCCTGGCGATATCTTCAGCCAGATCCTCCGACATCCATGCACACGCACCTCTTTGGCCATAATTGTCCCCTACCTCCACCTTCACTTTTGGATTCCCCTGAAGCATTTTCAAGTAGTCAGCTAGCTAGCTGGCGAACTTTTATCTACATTTTTACTTCTGACACCAATGTAATGACCTGGCTAGATCGTAAAGGAACAATTGTCCAGACAGTTTATTGAGTTTACGAATTCACAGTTTATTAACCCAACTCCACACAAGCTACTGTTTGGCCGTAGCCCACACCAAATAAATGAAAGATACCCATATAAACAAACGTGACCTTCTCTTGTGAAGACCAGACATAAGAGAGAGAACAATGGCTAAACATGGTTTTAACTTGCAATGCTCCATCCCCCTGCCACTCCACCAACCACCGGGATGCCCGGCATCAGAACATTCCAGGCATTCCCTCGGACCCCGCGAACACTGTGTACTGGTAAGTACAACACAACCATCTAACAGCATAACACATAACACACAGCTGTCTGTGTGGGTCGCTACAATATATTTAAAACCAAATACTTTTAGACTTTTACAGAAGTAGCATGTCACTGGGTGACTCCCTTTTACTCAAGTATGACAGTTGGATACTTTTTCCACCACTGTTAAATCTATATCTTGTTTTTTAGCGTGTTGTATTAAACTAAAACATGTTATTGTATTTGTTTGTTACTGTCTATTTTCAATAAAAACCTGTCTGATTGATTTGCATCAAGTCTGGTAAGACTTTTGAAAGGGGTTCTTTGAGGAACCTTTTTCAACTGGAAAGGTTCAGGTGGTGTAGCAACCCAAAAGATTCTTCCAGGCACCTTTAGTTCTAAGAGTGTAGGGGCACTAAATACCCGAGGCTAGCAAAAATCTGAAGCTGCAGGTTTTGTTTTATGAGGCTGCTGTGGGGTCTGTAGCAGTGATCAGTAGTCCTAAGGCATCGATCTGTCATAAGGAATATGGTGGAGGATGTTAAAGGCAGTGATTATGGTGGGCCAAGGCCGCGTTTCCCTTTTCCCTCTGCATTAACTGTCAAGGTTGGAATTCTAATGGATCGTTTGACGAACAGGCGCTGGGTGTGGAGGAATCCCCCTGTCTCAGCAAAATAACACCATCTCTGAGTTTACCCTGGCATGATCCACATAGAGCTGTCTGTCACAAGCAGAGATGTCTGTGGAGTGCTAATTTGCTTACCATTTGGCCTCCTATACCATATTGCAGATGATTATATCCTCATTAGCATAGATATGCAGGTGTTTGTGTCTGTGTCTGTGTCTCTCTCTCTCTATGTGTGTGTGTGCGCACACATGTGTTTAGTCACATTTACGTGACAGTGTATGTGGGTTCGTGCCTCACCGTGGGTGTCAGAGCTATGGGGTGTCTCGTATAAATGACATCACCACGCAGAGATGAAGGACCTATGCAGCGCTAGTGACGGCCTGACCATAATGACTTGATAATAGGCTGATTACAACTAGCCACATGTAGCCTCTTATACCATGGGGAGAGAGACTGACGAATAGGTGTTAAATGGCAGCATTCTTCACACACACATGTACACACATGCATTCACTCATCCACCACACACGCGCACAGACACAGACAGACACACACACACACACACACACACACACACACACACACACACACACACACACACACACACACACACACAAATGTCACATGTTGAGAAATAGTATGAGAATCTCGCCAGGCTGCTGAGGGCAGCTCTTCATCTTGCCAACAGCCCTGCTATTGTTTTATTGCCATATACAAAATATTGAAGCAATTACATGCCTGTTGCCAGAAGCAAAGGAGGAGAGGAGAGACACATTGATGAGTGGTGGGGTAGAGCACCGTTCAGTGGAATTCTCATTCTTCTTTCCTCCGTCTTCCCTCGTTTCTTCCTCTTCGCCTTTTCTTTTAAACGGAGCCCTTCAGGAGTCCCTCTGGGAAAGAGCCAACTGTCTCTACCTCTCCGCACCCCTCTTTCTCTCTCTCGCTCTCTTTCTCTCTTTCTCTCCCTCTCTCTCTCTTCTCTCTCTTTAGTTCTTTCCCTCGCCCTCTCTTCCATCTTCCATCTTCTGAGTGATTGCTCTCTCTTCTCTCTCTGACAGAGGCACAGAAACCCCCTCTGGGTGAGCTCCTCCTGTGAGAAGCAAAATACCAATCCACCTCCCTCCCTCACTCTACTGTTTTTAGTGCCCTTCCTCTCCGCCCCCTCCTCTCCAGCCCTAATCTATTTGCACTTTAACGAGTGTTCCACCTTTCCCTCTCTTGATTTACCCTCCAACATTTCCTCTCAATAGCAAACTTCCGCCTGTGAGCGCAAGTGGAAAATTCCAAATCCCCGAGTCCCATAGAGAGCAGCAACCGCTATACAACATAGAACATTTGAACAAATAACCTTTGCACCTCGGCAGCAAACAACAGAGTGTGAGCAGCCTCGGCAAGAGGTGTCAAATAAATAGCTCAGGCAGCTCAGCTGCTAAGTGATGTTTCTCTGTACCGCGTTGAATAATGTATCATGTAGACATTGATCCATGTTCAGTTTTTTATGACACGGTGTGAGGAGTAGTGTGCGTCTCAAATGGCACTCTATTCCCCATGGTGCACTACTTTTGACCAGGGCCCATAGGGTGCACTATATAGGAATAGGGTGCCATTTGGGATGCAGTCTGTGTGCAGCCAGCTCACAACTGTTGTACAATAAGAGCCTTGTGTGGATTTACTGTTCCAGTATACAGAGCAAAGTAACTCATATAGTCAAGATGATAAAGTGTGTTTGATTGGAGACCATCACCATGGGTTCCTGTGGGCTAGCGACCATGGGGTGCCCATATTTTTACCTTTATTTAACTAGGCAAGTCAGTTAAGAACAAATTCTTATTTTCAATGAAAGCCTAGAAACAGTGGGTTAACTGCCTTGTTCAGGGGCAGAACGACAGATTTGTACCTTGTCAGCTCAGGGATTCAATCTTGCAACCTTTCGGTTACTAGTCCAACGCTCTAACCACTAGGCTACGCTGCCGCCCCTACTGTACGGACTATAGAATATGTATAGGCCTTTACCCTGTAAAGAACTGTAGACTATAGAATGAACTATGGAATACTTACAGCCTATATCCTGGAAAGCATAGTAGAATGTAGTAGATCGTACAGTAGATCCCGTGTGGCTCAGTTGGTAGAGCATGGTGTTTGCAATGCCAGGGTTGTGGGTTCGATTCCCACGAGGGGCCAATATGGAGAAAAAATGTATGAAATGTATCAACTACTGTAAGTTGCTCTGGATAAGAGTGCCTGCTAAATGATTCAAATGTAAATAGAATACAGCAGCCCAAATCTGATATTTTTTTCCACTAATTGGTCTTTTACCAATCATTTCAGATCTTTTCACATCAGATATTTTTAAAAGCTTATCTGATTGGTCAAAAGACCAAATAGTGAAACAAATATCAGAATTGTGCTGCCTTTGTAAACGCAGCCGTAGAGTCATGGAATATGTATAGGTGTTTTACTAGGAAAGACTGAATGGCCAAGTTATTAGTATCTATTCCAGTCTTAGCATACCTCTGACCAAAACAAGTCATTGTGGCCTGAATCATCGTATACAGCCATGACTGAAAACATGGTCAACAACATCCTCCATCCATCCATCCATCCATCCATGCATCCATTCATTCCTTTCTTTCTTCAGCACAGATCTCATTAAAGTGTTGTTTACAGAGTAGTGGTGACTGTCCTTGTTAGATTAGTCATGTCCTATACAGCTTTTCTGAGCTCTGCAGAAACAACTCAATACTGTAGCCAGCATCACAATCCCATGCCTTCTCTAAGCTGTGGAGCCAGTAGGCCGCTTCACTACTCAATGCCTGCCCTCTTCTGCTCTGAAGTTAATTCTGAAGTTCACTATGGTACTTAGCTTCAATGAAACCTGCCTCTTGCCTCCGCAGCCTCCCCCTGTCGACAGTGTTGTGTGAACGCTGGAACAACCTTGAAGAGAGTAGCAGAGAGCTGTGGGTGCATTCTGGAGTGACCGTGGAGTGACAAAGTGGCTTTTTACTCTGCGGTTTCTAGGCAACGTGTTGCGCTCCAGGAAAATGGCTCTCGCGGACGCCGTTCAAGAGCACCATGCGGTTTCTTCTGTGGACTCGACCTATGCAGCAGAAAGACTTGTGTGAATGCTGTGGCAAAAGCAATAGCTCTTCAAGACTTAAAGTAATGGAACAAGTTATTTTTGTCTTTTTACCTGGAAGAGATTCAAAAAGAGCTTGCCATAAAATCTGACACCGAAAACAAAGACATTTACTTTATGCTGCAGAAACCCAACACAACATGACACAAAAAGAAGGGAGGACCAAGGCACTCTTCATATAATTCAGTAAAATGCCTTTATTTGTGTGGCATGTTCAATAGAAACAAAGTTTTAAAAATCTGATGCGTTTCGGCTGCATGGCCTTCGTCAGGGAGTACAAAGAAATGATAATACAATGTCCTCTGTTGAACAGATTTTTCAAATCAGCCCTAATTAGAAGAGGGAGTGGTTACCAAATTGATTGGACAACACCTAGTAAGCAATACTATACACATAAAAAATGAAATACTGTAGATATGTTATCAAAATGTTTTACTCCAAGCTAGAAGCCTCAGAACGCCTAGAAAGGTAGTTCTAACCTTAAATATGACTGGGAGAAGTGCCAAGAAAAGGAAAGCATACTATTCCATAGTACACTAGAACACAGCAAACATGGACAACAACGCGACACAACACATTACTCAAAGTAACTCTTTCCTAAACCAACCAACTTTTCCATGAAGTCTAAAATGGTGGAGAGGAGGAAGAGGAGAGTGTGCAGAGAGATTACAGAAGTTTTGGGGGCTGGATTAGACTCAGGAGTGTTTGAAGTACAGGAGAAAACACAAGCTGGGTTTCAGGGCAAAACTTTGACAAAACTGTCAATCCTGAGGAGAAGCAAAGCCAGCGAGGGAGGATGAGAGATGGGGGAGTAGGAGAGAGAAGGGAAGAGGGAGAGGGAATGAGAGTGCAATGGAAAGAGAGAGAGAGGGAAAGAGAGAGAGAGGGAAAGAGAGAAGTGAAAGAGAAGAGAGAGAAGGTAAAAGAGGGAGCTGGTGGAGGGGTAAAGGAAGCAAAAACGAGAGATGGGAGAGGGAGAGAGAGAGTTGAAAATAAGACGGTTTACAGATTTCTCTGTTATAAAAGAGAAGAGGAGAGGATGCTTGGTGGAGATAAGAGGAGGAAGTTGATTAAAGTTGGAGACGAGGAAGAACAGAGGAGGCTGTATTTAGCATTCAGGCAGCATTGTAAAGGCTTATTTTCATGCTCCACTTTATTAAAATGAGGATGTCTGGAGGGTCTCTGTGATGTAGCTGAGCTGAGCTGCATTAGATAGCTGAACACCACTGATTTATGATTAGAGCCACCATGCTCTGTGATATTATCAATCTGCTCACATCTGATTATGCAGAGGATCTGACCCAACACTTAAGGGGATAATCTTTAACATTGTTCCAGGGCACATGTTGACAACCCCTTAAAGATTAAACAAACTAAATATGTTTCCCTACAGCTGTCCATGAAGTTAATTTGGAACATCTATATGTAAATAAGAAAAATATCTACTCTGGCCTAGATAATGAAGTTATATAGTCTGTGGCTTGACATGAGGATTTGGCTGTAGAATGCTGTAATGTGGCCAGTCAAAATGATGTGACTGGCCGTTTGTGTGTGCACATGTGTGTGTATGTGTGCAAGTGCTTGAGTGTGCGCAAATTTCAGTGTGTGTGTGTGTGTTCAGCTGGCTGGCTGTGTTAAGGAGTCTCCAGTCACATTCTGGCTGTTCCTCCTCTCTCTGCACACCACTAATTATTCCCCTGCCTGCCTCCCATTCTCCTACACCTTTAATAGGAACACTACCTTGCAACCCAGATGTGAGAGGAGAAAGAAAAGGAGAGGAGAGAAAGAAAGAAAGAGAATATTATATCAGAAAACACAGAGCATGCATCCCAAATGGCACCCTATTCCTTATAGTAAACTACTTTTGAGCATAGCCCTATGGGTCCTAGTCACAAGTGGTGCACTACACTTTTCAACCAGAGAGTATCCTTTAGTGTACTGTATATTGTACATTCCTGAGCACTAATATAAAATATTCATAAAGAGAGCGTGAAGGGAGGTGTGGATAGGGGGGGCTAAAAGCTTAACTGGTTGATACCTTTGGAGTGTGAAGGTAGTGAGTAAAATGAATGAATAAAGTGGGAAACAAGGCGGGTGGAGAGCCAGTGGAGGGAGAGAGTGGAGCCGTCTGCAGGTCCCCGGGGGTGCTCCCTGCCTTCCTGCGTGCGCCCACTGACTAATGGGCTGCCGTTGCCATGGAAACGCTGTACGAGCGAGGAGCACCACACCGACGATGGTTACAACGCAGCTTGCTGCCTCTCCTCTCCCTCCTGGCTCGCCCTCACCCCCCCCCCCCCTCCTGGCTCGCCCTTACCCCCCTCCCCTCTTCCCCCATCCCCTACACCTTGAGCCACTGGCAGGCAGGCAATTAGGCAGGCAGCCATCAACCTATAAGGAGAAAGTGGAAGTGTCAGCTGTGTGTTCGCCTCACTCCCCCTTTTTTTCTCTCCCTCTCTCTTTCGCTGCCTTTTAACTGCAGGCAGTCACAGTCGCATAATGTAGTGGTTTAAAGGGTGAAGATTATTCTATGTTCTGTTATCCCTCCTTTTGAAAGCTCTCACTGATGCCAATGGTCACAGGTTGGGGTTGGTATATTACAGATCTCAGTCTCCATATAGTAATGTACAGTAGGTACGGAGATACACTTTACTGGTTCAAAGGGTTTCTGTGTTTGTTATTCCCTACTGAGTGAAGAGTGGTATTATGAGTAGGGTTGCACAGTTTGGGGAATATTCAGAGGTGGAAACTTTCCGTGGGAATTAGCGGGAATATATGGGAATTAACGGGAATATATGCACATTAATATTATTACCATTTAAATGTAGATGTTTTTTGCATTGGACATATTTTACATATCATATGGAGACAGAAACATAAACCTTTTACTTTATCGTAAGTAGACATAATTGCAAATTATTAAATCTTTTAGTAAACAATTTAGTTACGAATTGAACTTTAATTAAATGAGTTGACTCTTCACATGGGATGATTTCACTGAACAACAAAAGAATGGGAATATTGAATGATCCCCATTGATCCATCACATCTTCCAAAAACGTTTTCAACATACATCTGTAAAATGATAGTCTAGAAACTAAAGCATTGGTTGTCTTCCTATCAGGCTTCAATGTCTTCTCCCTGGACCTCCTCAGTGTACACCTCTTGAACATCAGACTCTGATGCCTTATCTTCACTGTCACTTTCCAACCTTGTTGAGGACGGCTCAGGCTCAAAAAGTCTCAGGTCAGCCTGTTGCATGCTTTCTTGTGTGTGTTCCCAAACAAGGACCAGTTGCGCTCTGAGGCGGCTGATGTTGGTGGGATTTGGAGGATGATGGAGGCAACAGGGGAAAGAGCCTCAGATCCACAAAGTCCCTTCCACCAGGTGGCTGATGAGATATGTTGGCACGACTGCCATATTGCATCTCCATCCCAAAGCCCTTGCTTGGAAGTGTACTTCGCCAGACTGCCAAGAACCTTGCCCTCATCCAGGCCAAGGTGGCGAGACACGATAGTGATTACACCATAGGCCTTGTTGAGCTCTGCACCAGACAGGATGCTCTTGCCAGCATACTTGGTGTCCAACATGTATGCTGCGGCGTGTATGGGCTTCGGGTAGAAGTCTTCAAGCTTCTTGATGTATTTCAGAACCGCAGTTTCCTCTGCTTGGAGCGGCAGTGAAGTGGGCAGGGCGGTACGGATTTCTTCTCTTACATCTTCAAGCAGAGTCTGAACATCAGACAGGATGACATTGTCTCCCTCAATCCGTGCAATGGCTACTGCTATAAGTTTCAGGAGTTTCAGGCTGCTTACCACTCTCTCCAAAAATACATCATCCAGGAGGATCCTCTTGATGGGGCTGTCCATATTGGCAGACTGTGAAATGGCAATTTCTTGGAGAGACTCCTTCCCCTACAGGAGACTGTCAAACATGATGACAACACCACCCCAACAGGTGTTGCTGGGCAGCTTCAATGTGGTGCTCTTATTCTTCTGACTTTGCTTGGTGAGGTAGATTGCTGCTATAACTTGATGACCCTTCACATACCTAACCATTTCCTTGGCTCTCTTGTAGAGTGTATCCATTATTTTCAGTGCCATGATGTCCTTGAGGAGTAGATTCAATGCATGAGCAGCACAGCCAATGGGTGTGACATGAGGGTAGGACTCCTCCTCTTTAGATCAAGCAGCCTTCATGTTCGCAGCATTTTCTGTCACCAGTGCAAATACCTTCTGTGGTCCAAGGACATTGATGACTGCCTTCAGCTCATCTGCAATGTAGAGACCGGGGTGTCTGTTGTCTCTGGTGTCTGTGCTCTTGTAGAATACTGGTTGAGGGGTGGAGATGATGTAGTTAATAATTCCTTGCCCACAAACATTCGACCACCCATCAGAGATGATTGCAATACAGTCTGCATTCTCTATGATTTGCTTGACCTTCACTTGTACTCTGTTGAACTCTGCATCCAGCAAATGAGTAGATCATGCATGTCTGGTTGGAGGGGTGTATGCTGGGCGAAAAACATTCAGAAATCTCTTCCAATACACATTGCCTGTAAGCATCAGAGGTGAACCAGTTGCATACACAGCTCGAGCAAGACATTCATCAGCATTTCTCTGACTGCATTCCTCCATTTTCAAAAAAACGTCTGATTCCAGGAGGACCATGAGCTGTTGCTATTGATAAGGTCTCTGGTTCATCTTTTTCACCTCGAATAGAAGTAGAGGGACTTTTGTCAGAAGTTGCTTGTTGTGAGTGCTGAGGGAACTTAATTCACTTAGCCAGATGATTCTACATCTTTCTTGCATTCTCACATATGATTTGGCACAGTATTTACAAATGTACACAGCTTTTCCTTCTACATTAGCTGCAGGGAAATGTCTCCACACATCAGATAGTGCCCTTGGAATTTTCCTGTAAAGATTAGAAAAAAAGGAAAAAACTAAATACAATTCCATATACAGATAAATAGTTAAGCAGTTATAATAAACAGCTCCTCTGCAAGACAAATGTTTTAAAGTGAAACATGTATGGAAACAGGTGAATTTAAACTTCTCAGTTAGCAGACTCAAGCAAGCTAAAACCCACATGGTAGCTAAAACTAACTAGCAGAAGTTGTTAACAAGTTAGAAATGATTTAAACGCACTTTGTTCGTCATATAAAATATATTCACCCCACCCAGTATTGTAATCAAAACTTACCAGAAAGCATGTCATCCTTGGCTTAGACAGTGTAGTAGTGTGGGCTCAATAGCATCTCATTAATGTGCAAGATTTTGAGAATAAGCTGTACATGTGATGGAAGAGTACACTGTGCATGCAGAGGGTTGCAATTCCATTAAATTGGGGATAGTTTAACCAAAATATGCCACAAGACCTAGAATTGCCTTATGTGTATCCCACAAAAAAAGGTTCACTGTTATAAGCTAACTTTCTTTAATGAATTTTAGCAAAATGTCCAAAATTCCAGGGCCTAACTTCACATGGAACATTTCGGAAATTTACCGACAAGTTTCCCGACCCTTTGCAACCCATGTTATCAGTGATGTATATCTGGTGGGAGGAGAACACAGGAATTGGGAGTGACACTAAGAGGTCTGTCACCTATCTGTCTGACACTGAAAGGATTTTAGAGAATAAACACAGTTTTGTGAGTAAAAAGTGAGGTTTTGTGAAGTAACTAAGTAAAAATACTTTGAAATACTACACACAGTGCATTTTGTAGTTTAGTTAGTTAATGTAGATTGTATTTTTGGGGGTATGTGGACTTTACTATTTATATTTTTGAATATTTTAACTTTTACTCCACTATATTCCTAAAGAAAACATATACTTTTTACTCCCATACATTTTCCCTGACACCCACAGGTATTTGTTACATTTCGAATGCTTAGCAGGAAAGGAACATGGTCCAATTAACACACTTAATACGTGGTCATCCCAACTGCCTCTGATCTAGTGGACTCACTAACACAAATACTTTATTTGTATTTGATGTCTGAGTGTTGGAGTGTTCCCCTGGCTATCCGTCAATAAATAAAAAACTATTAAATTGTGCAATCTGGTTTTCTTAATATACACTTAGATAAAATGGTTGCAAAAGGCTTCTGCAGCTGTCCCAATAGGAGAACCCTTTTTGGTTCCAGGTAGAACCCTTTTTGGTTCCAGGTAGAACTGTTTTGGGTTCCTCAGTGGAAAGGGTTCTATGTGGACCCCAGAAGGATTCTACCTGGAACCTAAAGAGTTCTACCTGGAACCAAAAGGTGTTCTTCGAAGGGTTATTCTATGGGGACAGCCAAAGAACCCTTTTTGGTTCTAGATCGCACCTTTTTTTCTAAGAGTGTAAAGTGCCATTTGATTTGCTTAATATAAGAAATGTTAAATGATTTATAACATTTACTTTTACTTTTGATATTTAAGTATATTCTAGCATATACTATTTATTTTGATACTTAAGTCTTTTTTAAACCAGATAGTTTTCGACTTTAACTCAAGTTGCATTTTACTGGGGGACTTTCACTTTAACTTGAGTCATTTTTGATGAAGGTATCTTTACTTAGACTTAAGTATGACAATTGGGTACTTTTGCCACCACTGCACATAGTCATGGAGAGTGCACACATGTTTGTGTACACGCACAAATGCACGTATGCACATACACGTGCACACACAAACATACACACACACACACAAACACGTGCATGTACACACAAGCACACTCCCACATAAACAAATGTAAATGCAGTTTATGCTACTAAATTGAATGTGGTCAGAGTGGCGTGTGACAATACTAGAGACAGAGGCCATCTCACGCTCTTCCCTCTCACTCTGGTCACAGTAATGTGTGTTAGTCCATTTCCACAGTGCTGCACCTTAGTATCTAAGTCGCTTACCCAAAGGTCAGAGTCTCTCCATTACATCTCCACCATCTGTCCAGAATGGTAGACTTTCTATTTATGAGTTGGTAAACAACACTTGGAAAATACAAGATTGGTTACAAATGTCACCCGTTGAGATATCAATGCAGTGAGAATAGGATCGATACTAGGCATGTTGTTGATAAAGTCCTGCTGCTCTTTCTAAAGAGCTGTTTGCGTCATCATAGACTCCAAACCATTATTTTGTACCATGTGACACCAGCATGGGGAGGGAAGAGTTCAGCATGGAACCTTTCTGGGTTGAAACGTTTTACATTAACTTCTGTTTTGGGGAAAAGTCCCTCTTTCCTCTAACCTAATTTCTCTCTCGCTCTCTATTTTTTATTTATTCCCAGTCTCTCTCTCTGTTTACTCCCCTCAACCCCCTTCTCTCTCTCTCTCTCTCTCTCTCTCTCTCTCTCTCTCTCTCTCTCTGTTTACTCCCCTCAACCCCCTTCTCTCTCTCTCTCTCTCTCTCTCTCTCTCGCTGTTTACTCCCCTCAACCCCCTTCTCTCTCTCTCTCTGTTTACTCCCCTCAACCCCCTTCTCTCTCTCTCTCTCGCTCTCTCTCTGTTTACTCCCCTCAACCCCCCTTTACTCCTCTCTCTCTCTCTCTCTCTCCCCTGTGTGCACTACAGGGCCTGTGGTCCTTTGTCTAGATGGATGACATTTAATGGATGTCTCTCATCAGAATGTTAAAAGAGCCCCGCAGCCAAACAGGAGGGAGGGAGGGAAAGAGAGAGTGGAGAGGGGGGCTGAGAGAGAGAGAGAGAGAGAGGGAGGAATTGATAGCAATAGAGACTGACTGGAAGAGGGAAGGAGGAAAAGGGCGTGAGCGAGTGAGAGAACGATGGTGGGTAAGAGAGGAGATAGGGAACTCTATTGTATTAATTACGAGAAATTTGTGTATGGAAAAAAGTTGCTTCTGAATATGCTTCCAGCGGCTGAATCTGATATGCCCCTGTCTCGTTAGTGTCTTTCAACTCTGTATAATGGACTTCCTTGCACAAGCATTGCATACAGAAGTCAACTCTTAATGGGTTACATATATATATTTAAATACTGAGGAGGCTGGTTTTCTTTATTTCCTCAAGAGCTTTCTGACAATGCAGTAGCAGTGAAATACTCCGTTAAGATCAGGGCCACGTACAATACCTCTATTCAGACTATGCATTCACCTCGGTTTGCATTCACGGCTTCTGCATAGGAAGGCAAGGATGTTTTCTCTGGCAGGTGTAGTAATGCATTTCCTAGAAGACGGGCTGGCCAGTGGAATGGAACAGTAACTGTATGTAGTCCAAGGTGCTGACTCACTATTCCAGCCCTATCTCCCTCTTTTCCTCACTCTCTCTCTTCCTCTCTTCCTTCCCTGCATCAACTTCACCCTCTGCTCCCTTCTCCCTCTCTTCCCTTCCTTCTTTATTGACCATGTTGTCCAGTAATGTATTTATTTATTGGATGAAAAGTCCCCTCTGAGCGAACAGGGGTGTTTTTTCCCCGCCAACCAATGCTTGCTCAGCGTGAATATTGATTGGTTTGGACCTTGAGACAATCCCGTAGCTTGCTCGCTCTGACCTGCAGGTCAACTGGCAGGACCATAGCTGCAGTGCTCACGCTCTAACACATCTTATCCTGCTTTCTGAGTGAGTGCCCTAAGCAAGTTGGTCCTGGGGCTCTGTTCACAAACACAAACACACCCCACAGAGCCCCAGGACAGCAACACAATTAGACCCAACCAAATCATGAGAAAACAAAAAGAGAATTATTTGATACATTGGAAAGAATTAACAAAAAAGCAGAGCAAACTAGAATGCTATTTGGCCCTAAACAGAGAGTACACAGTGGCAGAATACCTGACCACTGTGACTGACCCAAAGTTAAGGAAAGCTTTGACTATGTACAGACTCAGTGAGCATAGCCTTGCTATTGAGAAAGGCCGCCGTAGGCAGACCTGGCTATCAAGAGAAGACAGGCACACTGCCCACAAAACGAGGTGGAAACTGAGCTGCACTTCCTAACCTCCTGCCCAATGTATGACCATATTAGAGACACATATTTCCCTCAGATTACACAGATCCACAAAGAATTCTAAAACAAACCCGATTTTGATAAACTCCCATATCTACTCGGTGAAATACCATAGTGTGCCATCACAGCAGCAAGATTTGTCACCTGTTGCCACAAGAAAAGGTCAACCAGTGAAGAACAAACACCATTGTAAATACAACCCATATTTATTTATTTTCCCTTTTGTACTTTAACCATTTGTACATCGTTACAACACTGTATATATACATAATATGACATTTGCAATGTCTTTATTCTTTAGGAACTTCTGTAAGTGGAATGTTTACTGTTCATTTTATTGTTCATTTCACTTTTGTATATTATCTACCTCACTTGCTTTGGCAATGTTAACATATGTTTCCCATGCCAATAAAGCCCCTGGGAGGGAGGGAGGGAGGGAGGGAGGGAGGGAGAGAGAGAGAGAGCTCTCAGCCAATTACAGGTGTTATGACGTTGCCCTCTTTGGGTACAGTCTTTGATATTAATTACTAGTCTGCAGCTAGGAATTCGGTATCATTGAACGCGAAGACCGACAACCACCGAAACATCGGTCCTATAACGACATTAATGAATGTCACTCTGAACTACCCATTCTAACCACGACAGAGAGAGAGAGAGGGCGGACAGACTCTCCAACAGAAACAAACTTTTCAACAGAGATCCCGACAACACACTGAGCGTAAATATACACTGCTCAAAAAAATAAAGGGAACACTTAAACAACACAATGTAACTCCAAGTCAATCACACTTCTGTGAAATCAAACTGTCCACTTAGGATGCAACACTGATTGACAATAAATTTCACATGCTGTTGTGCAAATGGAATAGACAACAGGTGGAAATTATAGGCAATTAGCAAGACACCCCCAATAAAGGAGTGGTTCTGCAGGTGGGGACCACAGACCACTTCTCAGTTCCTATGCTTCCTGGCTGATGTTTTGGTCACTTTTGAATGCTGGCGGTGCTTTCACTCTAGTGGTAGCATGAGACGGAGTCTACAACCCACACAAGTGGCTCAGGTAGTGCAGCTCATCCAGGATGGCACATCAATACGAGCTGTGGCAAGAAGGTTTGCTGTGTCTGTCAGTGTAGTGTCCAGAGCATGGAGGCGCTACCAGGAGACAGGCCAGTACATCAGGAGACGTGGAGGAGGCCGTAGGAGGGCAACAACCCAGCAGCAGGACCGCTACCACCGCCTTTGTGCAAGGAGGAGCAGGAGAAGCACTGCCAGAGCCCTGCAAAATGACCTCCAGCAGGCCACAAATGTGCATGTGTCTGCTCAAACGGTCAGAAACAGACTCCATGAGGGTGGTATGAGGGCCCGACGTCCACAGGTGGGGGTTGTGCTTACAGCCCAACACCGTGCAGGACGTTTGGCATTTGCCAGAGAACACCAAGATTGGCAAATTCGCCACTGGCCCCCTGTGCTCTTCACAGATGAAAGCAGGTTCACACTGAGCACGTGACAGACGTGACAGAGTCTGGAGACGCCGTGGAGAACGTTCTGCTGCCTGCAACATCCTTCAGTATGACCGGTTTGGCGGTGGGTCAGTCATGGTGTGGGGTGGCATTTCTTTGTGCTCGCCAGAGGTAGCCTGACTGCCATTAGGTACCGAGATGAGATCCTCAGACCCCTTGTGAGACCATATGCTGGTGCGGTTGGCCCTGGGTTCCTCCTAATGCAAGACAATGCTAGACCTCATGTGGCTGGAGTGTGTCAGCAGTTCCTGCAAGAGGAAGGCATTGATGCTATGGACTGGCCCGCCCGTTCCCCAGACCTGAATCCAATTGAGCACATCTGGGACATCATGTCTCGCTCCATCCACCAACGCCACGTTGCACCACAGACTGTCCAGGAGTTGGCGGATGCTTTAGTCCAGGTCTGGGTCCAGGTCAGGTCTATTTTTTTGAGCAGTATATATATTGATTGTAATTGTTCCCGAATGAGTGAGCGTTCATGTGCAAAGGATTAGTATTTCAATTGTTATAATTATCAACTCTGTAGTGCCTTCTCAGCTGACCCCCCTACTCCCCTTTTGTCTAACAAGCCGCCATGCCGGTTTAGCCCACTAGGGCACATTCCTCTATCATTTCTTTGTAACGATATTGTGGGCTATACTCGGCCTTGTCTTCGGACGGTAAGTTGGTGGTTGTAGACATCCCTCTAGTGGTGTGGAGGCTGTGCTTTGGCAAAGTGGGTGGGGTTATATCCTGCCTGTTTGGCCCTGTCCGGGGGTATCATCGGATGGGGCCACAGTGTCTTCTGATCCCTCCTGTCTCAGCCTCCAGTATTTATGCTGCAGTAGTTTATGTGCCGGGGGGCTAGGGTCAGTCTGTTTCATCTGGAGTATTCTCTTGTCTTATCCGGTGTCCTGTGTGAATTTAAATATGCTCTCTCTAATTCTCTCTTTCTCTCTTTCTCTCGGAGGACCTGAGCCCTAGGACCATGCCTCGGGACTACCTGGCATGATGACTCCTTGCTGTCCCCAGTCCACCTGGCCATGCTGCTGCTCCAGTTTCAACTGTTCTGCCTGCGGCTACGGAACCCTGACCTGTTCACCGGACGTGCTTGTTGCACCCTCGACAACTACAATGATTATTATTATTTGACCATGCTGGTCATTTATGAACATTTTAACATCTTGACCATGTTCTGTTATAATATCCACCCGGCACAGCCAGAAGAGGACTGGCCACCCCTCATAGCCTGGTTCCTCTCTAGGTTTCTTCCTAGGTTTTTGGCCTTTCTAGGGAGTTTTTCCTAGGGAGTTTTTCCTAGCCACCGTGCCTCTTTCACATGCATTGCTTGCTGTTTGGGGTTTTAGGCTGGGTTTCTGTACAGCACTTTGAGATTTCAGCTGATATACGAAGGGCTATATAAATACATTTGATTTGATTTGATTTGATATCTACTGTTTGTTATGTATTTCTGTGAATTACCTAGATAGTAAATAAATGATTTTAAGACAATTGATGTATGGATGACTCATAGTGAAGACTGGGTTCGTGCAGATAACCAACAATTTACGACGTTTGGAATGAGACTGACGTGAGGTAAATAATAATTCATTAATTCGAAGACTAATTGATCAGATATTAAAATATCTGAAAGTTATATTAGGAAAATTATAACTTTGTAATCTGAATATTTTCCTTGGTGCCCCGACTTCCTAGTTAATTACAGTTACATGATTAATCAGGTTAATCACGTAATAATAATTACAGAGAATATGTCTTCAGTTTTAAAGATGCCAAAGACAAGACACAAGATACCCAAGGGTTACACTCTGTGTCAAACATTACAGCTATTAAAGAGTCAGGAAGGCTCATAAAATGTAAAGGAAACCTTACATTTCGTGTTTTAAGGAGGCATTTAGGTTTTTGGCAATTATTGTTCCTTGTGATTACTGTGGTAAAGCTAACAAAGAGACTGCATAGCAGATTGGTGGTCTCTGGAGTATCATAGACACGATCAGAACACTAAGCTTAGACGAAAGTGAGGAAGTCTACTTGTATGTTAACAGATGTAAATAAGTAAAGAGTTAGATATAAAGGGTTATCATCATCAATGCCTGTTACCGAAAATACTACTCTCAGCAGAGATGACTTAAAGAGTCAATCAGCTTGGCTCTCAACTTGAGTTTTAAATGTGCTGCTAAAAAGCCTTTATTATGCCTGAATTCGAGATGTCTCTGTGGAGTAGGTGTTAATATATGTTTTCTATCAACGTAGTATGTGAATAATGCAAAATGCTTGAACTGAGGATTGGCACACGGCGTTCTTTGTAAACTGTATTCCTGATTGTTCTCTGAATGCTGTTATTTTCCCCCAGTGGCCTATTGTATTAGTGTTTAGGCATACTATTGGAGAAAATTAGTGTAGCAGTTACTGCAGGTAGCTTGTAGCATCTTTGAGCAGAACAAGGGGTTAATATATGTGACATGCTGAAAACACTTCATGCATATCGAGGGAGATGCTGTATTGTGGCTACAGGGTATCTAGTAGCATTGTTAGCATTATCGCTAACTCCTACACTCATATCGTCGAGGCATGATGCATCTGTGAGTTGAATCAGGGGTTAATACTGTAACGTCATATGCAGATGACAATATGTAGGATGGGGAATAAAGTAAGTAGGCTAAGTAATTGCCACGCTCTGAGGGATTTTATTCAGTGGTAATTTACATAATCATCATAATAATACACTAATTCCATGCTGAAACCTTTTGTGCCATAATGAGTGATAATTATCATCATTATAGACCATAGAACAACATTATTTTAGTGGTGCTTGCTTGCTAATGAATAATGATATTTTGTTTGCATTAATGTATCTTTTTATTTATTGTGATCCGTGTAGCTACCCACTCCTTTGACCTTTTCTTAAATGGAGAGTATACTCATCTTAATTAATTAATTAATGTACCTCCTTATAGTACAGGTTCCTTAACAATCCTCTTTGGCCATAGTGTCATTGACCCACATTTTGGTTTGTTAATGTACAATTTATCAAGATTGTTGACTGTAAATTATTTGGTAGATAGATGGTAATAGGTGGTAGATAGCTAATAGTGATGAATAAGTTCCATATAACAAACAAAATAATCAGCCTTAATAACCAATGTCCAACAAAGTTTGAACACTGAAAATGTCAGTTTTTCTTTCAAATTTTTGCACAACGAAGTGGTAACTATCCCAATATTGTGGATATGCAGAGGCTCTTAAGGAACTCATACTTTTATGTTAAAGGTCATTTTATTTGGTTATTCTCAGGTAAATACAGAATTCAAATATCAATCAAGTTAAAAGACAATTCAAAAGGTTCAGTTAATAAGTCATAGCTAAAAATCACAGAACAAATCAAAAGGCAAACACCAATCAAATAGTTCCACAGGTTGGTCTGGTGGAGTTGTTACTTGTCTGTCTGTGTCCTTTGTTGGGTAGGGGAAGGGGTGGGGTCTGGGGTGGCGGTTGTGGTGGCCGCTGCTGTATCCAGGGTTGGCGAAGGGGTTGTTTTTAACACAGCATTTTTTGGAGTGTAGTAATACCCTAACTCCCCAAATCAAACACAGAAAATATGTTTGAGTGCCATACATAACTACTTATTACTTAATTGTTATTACTAATTAGTTGCCTCCAAACAATAATTAGCATATAATTGTATTAATATGGAACTGGGCCACTGACATCACGCACTAAGTAAATGTCATGTTGACTTGTTTTCCTCATCTCCTCTCACTAATGGTCAAGTCTTTAAATCAGTTAGTGTACATGCTTAGAACAGTTATTTTTTAACACATCGTGTGTCTTGTTAGGGACAACACATGTTGTGTTATTTCTAACATAATCATTGTGTTGGCACAAGATGATTTGTGTATTGTCTGAGTTGGATATTTTGCGTGTACATCATTTGTTTCATGTAGGATTTTGTATGTGGAGTGCTGTATTAAAAGTGTCTTACTCAATCATTTACAGAATTTTAAAGTGGATTTTAGTCGAATACAACACAATATGTGTGAAAAAATGTGTGTCTAGTTAGGGACGACACATGTTCTGTTAGTTTTAACATAATCAGTGTGTTGATAAATTTACACAAATCATGTGTGTGCCAACACAGTGAATGGGTTAAAAGTAACACAACATGTGTCATCCCTAACTAGACACACAGAAGTGTTAAAAAAGAACACCACAAGTGTTGTTTTTCACACATCTGTTTGAGTGTATGCGGCAGGCGTGAACCAACCAGAACTCACATAACTTCCATGAAAAACTGTAGGCTGAATATAAGGTATATTTTTCCCTTTGCTTATATACTCCATGGATAGTAATTTATATAGGAGTTTGGTTTAAATTGTTAGAATTATATTCTGCTATTAAAGTATTGATTAAAATGATTGATGTAATTAAAGTTAGGTCTATCCCCCAAATGACAATTATAAGTATACACTATCATCAATATTCAAGTAAACAAGCAAACCTTATTATGGTGACTCGTGAATATGTGTTTTTCCTATACCCTATATTTGGGATTAAATTATAATTTATAGTCTCTTTGATTATGCACTTCCTGTTCATGCTCTTGATTTTATTGAATTGTGGATTGAGTATCCTCTTTCTTGTAGTGTTCTGTGAGGTTCTTCAACTCATTCAGCGCCAGAAAGTATTCATACCCCTTGACTTATTCCACATTTTGTTGTGTTACAGCCTGAATTCAAAATGGATGAAATTGTTTTTTTCTTCTCACCCATCTACACAATACCCCTTAATAACATGTTTTTAGAAATACAGAAATATCTCATTTACATAAGTATTCACACCCCTGAGTAAATACTTTGTAGAACCACTTTTGGTGGTGATTACAGCTATGAGTCCTTCTGGGTAAGTACTGTATCTAAGAGCTTTCCACACATGGATTGTGCAACATTGGCCCAATATTATTTTGACAATTCTTCAAGCTCTGTCAAATTGGTTGTTGATCATTGCTAGACAACCATTTTCATGTCTCACCATAGAACTCAGCCACTCAGGAACATTCACTGACTTCTTGGTAAGTAAGCTCAGTGTATATTTGTCTTTGTGTTTTAGGTTATGGTCCTTCTGAAAGGTGAATTCATCTCTCAGTGTCTGATAGAAAGCAGACTGAACTAGGTTTTCCTCTAAGATTTTGCCTGTCCTTAGCACTGTTCCGTTTCTTTTTATCCTGAAAAACTTCCCCGTCCTTAACGATTACAAACATACCGATAACATGATGCAGCCACTACTATGAATGAAAATATGGACTCGTACTTAGTAATGTGTTGCATTGGATTTGCCCCAAACATAACACTTTGTATTCAGGACAAAATGTTAATTGCTTTGCCAGATTTTTTCAGTATTACATTAGATCATTGTTGCAAACAGGATGCATGTTTTTGATTTGTTTTATTCTGTACAGGCTCCCTTCTTTTCACTCTGTCAATTATTAGGTTAGTATTGTGGAGTAACTGCAATGTTGTTGATCTATCCTAATTTTTTCCTATCACAGCCATCAAACTCTGTAACTGTTTTAAAGTCAACAATCCCTGATCAGTTTCCTTCCTCTCTGGCAACTGAGTTAGGAATCTTTGTAGTGACTGGCTGTATTGATTAACCAACCAAAGTGTAATTAATAACTTCACGATGCTCAAAGGGTTATTCAATGTCTGCTTTTTTTGTACCAATCTAGCAATAGGTGCCCTTCTTTGCGAGGCATTGGAAAATCTCCATGGTCTTTGTGGTTGAATCTGTGTTTGATATTCACTTCTCAACTGAGAGACCTTACAAATGTTTACTCCTGATCTTATTTAGGCTTGCCATAACAAAAGGGTTAAATACTTAGTGAGTCAAGACATTTCAGCTCTTCAGATTTTATTGAATTGTAAAAATATTGAAAAATATAATTCCACTTTTACATTTTGGGCTATTGTGTGTAGACCATTGACAAAACAATCTCCATTTAATCCATTTTAAATTTGGGCTGTAGCACAACAAAATATGGTAAAAGTCAAGGGGTGTGAATACTTTCTGGCATTTCTGTTTGATGCAGAAGTACTGATGTAATAGCGTTCTTGACTAGATGAGTCAAGTCTAATTGAACACTGTCAGCAGGTGGCTTAGCAGTCTTAGCTAGAGTGGTACTTTGAGAAGAAAACATATTGGTTTGAATTTAAAACAGTTTCAGTGGTGTCCAAAATTATTGACACCCTTGATAAATATGAACAAAAATGACTGAATAAAATGAATAACTAAAATACTGAGCGATACTATATGCACATTTTTGGGAGAAAATAATATAATTTTAACTAATACAATTGCTCAGAGAAATTGATTTCTTTGAACAAGCAATATTATATATTTTTTTAAATGTAGGCGTCAAAATTATTGACACCCCTGTTTTTAATACCTTTCAATACCTCACCTTGCAAGGATAACGGCATTGAGTATTTTTCTGAAATGTTTTATGAGTCGGAAAACACATATGGAGGGATCTTAGACCATTCCTCCATACAGAATCCTTCCAGATCATTGATATCCTTATAGACTGCCATCTTCAATTCAAACCCAAGGTTTTCAATGGGTTTCAGGTCCGGAGACTGACATGGCCATTCCAAAATGTGGAATGTGTGTGCTTGGTTATTTTATTGCTGGAAGATCCACTTGCGGCAAACGTTCAGCCTCCTGGCAGAGGGAACCAGGTTTTTGGCTAAAATGTCCTGGCCCTACACTGATACTGGGTAAAGTTCATGAGTACATTCTCCTTTCGACGCGAAGAGCTCTAATTTCATATCATCCAACAAACGTAAACGCCTGGACTGGTGCTTTGGTCAGATGACATGAAAATAAAGCTCTTTGGTCACGCACACCAGTGGTGGGTTTGGCGTCAACATTTCTGCATAAGCAGAAAAGAACCCCATCCCTACTGTAAAATATGGTGATGGATCTTTGACGTTATGGGGCTATTTTGCTTTCACTGGCCCTAGGGCGTTGTTAAGGTCAACAGCATCATTAACTTTATCTGGTATCAGTACATTTTAGCCAAAAACCTGGTTGCCTCTGCCAGGAGGCTGTAACTTGGCCAAACGAGGATCTACCAGCAAGACAATATCCCCAAGCACACATCAAAATCCACAAGGAAATAGTTTGCCACAAAATGAACGGACGTGAAACCCATTGAAAGCCTGTGGTTTGAATTGAAGAGGGCAGTCCATAAGCGAAGGCGGCGGTCTAAGATCCCTCCTTATGTGTTCTCCAACTCATTAAACATTTCAGTGCCGTTGTCCTCATAAGGTGAGGTATTGAAAGGTATTGAAAACAAAAGCGTCAATAATTTGACCCCTACCTTTTTTAAGAATTGTTTTTTATTGCCTTGTTAAACAAAACCTCTTTCTCTGAGCAATTGTTTTAGTACGAAATATATCATTTCCCAATTTTTTGGAGCATACAATACAGAATAGCTGTTTTTTTTTAATAGTCATTTTTGCTCATATCTATCAAGGGTGTCAATAATTTCGGACGTGACTGTAAGTGACATGAATCATATATAGAATAATTCTAGAAGAATTACATCATTGCACCAAATTCCATACTTTATGTTCATGCTGTTTTTTACATGACAGCTTTTGACTAGGGATTGAAGTTGTAACAATGGTAACAATGCTGTGGTAAAGCTCTGAGGACTTCTGCTATGGGACCACAGTACTACAAACATGACCTAGAGTGTTTCCAGAGTGCAAGAGAAGAGATGTGTTCCTGTCATATCTGTCAGATGTGTGAGTGCGTGTGTGTGTGTTTATGTGTGTGTGCATCTGTGTGTGTATCTGTGTTGCGTATCTGCAACTGAGGGACAGTGGGTTTCTATGCACCAGTGACTTTAAACTTTACCATACATAACTACACTGCACATTTTCCAGTGTTAAATGTAACACTGGTCCAGTGTCTACACAGGTCCACACTTATCAGAGTTAAATTAACACACTGCTTAGTGTAAAGCCTTATTTACATATTTCCCAGAGTACCTTGCCTTTATTTGTTAGTGACATGGTTGTTGTAGTTATTTTTTTTTTGGGGGGGGGTCCCTTCATCAAGTGAGCTCTAAGCTAATATATTGAAATACAAATGATTTAATAGTGATGGGCAGTCTGAGTCTTTTTGGTGAGCTGGCTCAGTTCATGTAACAGAGCTGGCTCATTTGGCTTCCAAACGGCTATTTGTTCAAAATGCTTAAGAATTGACCTAGAACCATGAAAAAAGTATTATTATCCAATGTAAAGGCCAAAATATAGGCCACATTATGTCAGAGTGTGGAATGGGTGTTCAAATAAAATGTTACCTGGCCAAATGATTAGATGGCTTGCACTACACACTGAAAAAAATCTGCATTTACCAGATTGATTGACTCACTCTCCCCACTATTTATTGTTTCTGCAGTGAAGATTCACCTTCTAGGTAATTATTTTGAGGGCCTTGTTTTACCCTAATACAGTGGCCTGAAACTCATGGTTTTCAGGACTGCAAGTCAGATTATGATGGCTTGAAAAGTGATGTGTAAATCCCATTGGAATTCAGCCAGAGTGGGGATATCCAACATTTGGAATTTCTATTCAACCAGAACCTGCATTCAGAATGACTGCTAGGTTGCAAAGATGAAGATATGAGACTACCGTCCTAAACAATCTAAACTGGATCAACCATTTTAGTAATGGGTGCAATAAGTCCAAGTAACAGATTGGATTTGATTAGAAAATGTATGTTATTTATACCTGTGTAGCATAAGATGAATTAATCAATCAATGTAAATGCAAAAACATAGATATTGAAACAAACAATTTTAGAGAATCATCCTGCAATAAAGCCTCCTGGGAAATATGATAATGATGGGCCTGGTTTTGGTTAAACACTGGTTATTATAACACCAAGACTTGGGTTATTTTACACCAATGAGTGTTGATGTTATACTTTCAGAGTTAGTTTAACACCTGAATCAACACTAGAAACGTAACGTTGAAAAATCAACACTAGGTAACACTAACCAACTTGCTTTGTATCAGTGTGCGTGACCGAGGCTGGGGAGACTGTCTGATTGACAGCTGAGCACTGAACCTCGAGGAAAGCAGCATAAACGGCCATGAAAACACACTCAGTACTGTGCAATATTATGAAATGCCTGCCTGGCAGAAGTGTGAGGCTGCGTCTCAAAAGGCACCCTATTCCCTATATAGTGCATTACTTAGGAATAGTGCTCTGGTCAAAAGTAGTCCACTATATAGGGGATAGGGTGTAATTTGTGATGCAGACAGAGACCTCTGTCTGAGAAAAGGCTGTAGCTGTAGTAACGCTCTGGTAAGCAGATACTTTCCCCCCAGGGATTTCCTGTCAGTGTTCAGACTACGTGCCAGTGTAGAGGTGCTTTGGTCAAGCACATGTTGATGTTGTTACAACGTGCGTTATGGCCGAAGGCAGAACCATGTATAGCTGGTTGAATCGGTTAGCCAATATGACTGTAAAAAAAAGTATAGGATGATGTTAAGTTTATTGGTGGTGATATCTATGTTGAAGCTCTGTGACAAAGATGTTTTGACTCCAGACAATCACAGATTATAAAGGGAAAGCTAGCCATGTAGCAGACACCAATGCCTTACTCCTCGACAAGCTAAACACCTTCTTCACTTCACATAACAACAAACCGCCGATGTGGGCCCCCAACGCACCTGTGGACTGTGATCCATTTCTAAAAGTGGCCAGTGATTCCTAATCCATGTCTAATGGCAGCCGCCTCTGATGTGCTAGTGATGGCTGTTCAGCAGTCTGATGTCCTTGAGAAAGAAGCTGTTTTTCAGTCTCTCGGTCCCAGCTTTGATGCATCTGTACTAAACCTCGCCTTCTGGATGATAGTGCGGTGTGTGTGTGTGTGTGTGTGCGCGCCCATTCCACGCAAGTAAAAATAAAAAATTGACTCACCCTAGTTTTGCTACGCCAGGATAACCCACAGGGCTCAATGCTGATTGGCAAATAAAAAATAAAAAAAATTATCAAGGGGGGCCAAATGCTTGCTGGTGTCAACCAATCAAATGCTACGCCGGAAACATGTCATACTCTTTTGTTCCAGACAGCATCAGATAGATGGGCTACACATACTGAGACAGAGGGACGCTGTTTCCCTCGCTCGGATGATTTCCCCGGTGAGATTCAGCCACTGTGCGAATTGAAGGAAGATTATGAAAACACAGAGAGACTAAATTATTTTATCATTTGAATTGTCTCATTGATCAAATATTTGGGGAAGCCAGGCTACACATCACTGCTCAGGCCTTGAAAAAGAACTAATTGAACTGATTGAAAGTAAAAGGATATTGGTGAACAAATGCCATGGTCAAGGCTACAATGGCGCCAGTGCAATGAGTGGAGTTCACCCAGGTGTTTAAGAGCTCATATCAGACCAAGCCTAAAGCTTCTTATGTAGTTCTTTATGAGTTTTAGTTTAGAAAACAATCATCTTTATGCAGAAGGGACAGTTACAGGTATGGTAAAAACAGCTTAATTGCTGTAGCAACATCAGGAAAACTGTGCAGAAGGGAGTGGTGATTAAAATACAGCAGTTTTACAGTTTTAGTTTTATCTTTAATTGAGCATCTCATTCTCCTTAATTGCTGGCCTCAACACGTTACGGAGAAATATTAAGTGTATAGGAAGCTCGGTGACAAGTTATCTGCAGATGCAAACAGATCATCTTTAGTGGACACCGGTTACTGAGGGCTCAAACAAAAAAAAAGTGGCTTTTGATTTTCTTCATACTGGTGAACCGGTGTTTGAGTTGTGTGGTTGCAATATCAACAGTCCCTGATCGCTGGTGTATCTTGGCATGCATCATTCAAGACTACGTTTAAATTGAGTGCAGCACAATAGACACAATGCATAATGTCTCAGGAGGACTTCAGAAGACCAGAGGAGTTTCTACGCTGGATTTAATTACATTTACCTTGATTTCAGCCCATTTGTGTAGACTATTAGCCAGACAACCTGATGCGTTCAACAGTAAATAGTGGTTAAGTGTATCCTCAAGCCGACTACTTTTCTCCTCATTGTTAGGCAATTTGATGTGTAATTTTAATTAAAACATTTATAAATAGCAGCTAATTAGCAGGTAAATACTGTGTCGCTATAGATATTAGGATACAATGCATAATAAAACAATCCCTATCATTTGGCATTAACAGACTGGTTTTATGCACAACAACTGTAATGGACGTCGATGAAGGGGGACCAAAATGCAGCGGGTAAAGTGCTCATCTTTATTATTTACTTACTGAAGAGAACACTTAAACGAAAACAATAAACGACAACCAAGTTCTGTAAGGTAACCCAACTATACAGAAAGCAACCACCCACAAAACACAAGTGAAACGAACACAACTAAATATGGCCTCCAATTAGAGGCAACAACAACCAGCTGCCTCTAATTGGAGGTCATTGCCAAAAACCAACATAGAACTAGAATAAACATAGAAATATACAACAGAACAAAACCCCAAAAATATCAAAACACCCAAAACAAACACCCCCCTCCCACGCCCTGACCAACTATAATGACAAATAACCCCTTTTACTGGTCAGGATGTGACAACAACTTTCTATCCAAGCTGAGAGAGAGCAGGAGTACGGCTCATATCATGCAGGTTCAGGTAGCCTATACAGGACAGTTGTATTTTATTGTTTTATCTATTGGTTTCTGATTAGTACGCTGTTGTTTTGAAAATGTAATTTACATTCTGCAATGTTTTAATTTACTTTAATTATGTCTGTTGAACTTTAATTACTGAAAAAGTAATTACGTTATTGCCGCCAGCCAACAGTCTAAATCATGGCAGCCTTGCAACACTGTGTATAGCTTCGTGAAATATTAAGCTTAACATGATATAATTACAACCAAATAGGCCTACCAATAAACATTTGTCCATTAGCTAAAGCAAAGCTATGGGATACATGCCCTGGCACCACAGAAAGCCTGTCATAGATTCAATAGCCAGCAGCATAGTCACAATTTCAGCACCATGGGGAGGGGGCTGAACTCCGACCTTGCGGGGGAGTTCAGAGGAACTACGTTACGCCAGTGTAGGTAACAATGGTCAATTTTCTGTGTGTACGCAACCAATAAACGTTGATTTAATTTGTGCATCTCTTCCCGCTGCTCTAGCATGCATACAATAAACCCACATTCTGACAGACAGCCAGAGTGTGTATAGGCACTATTCACATCTTTGTACATATTACTTCTTAGACTAGAGTAAAATACTAATATTCACTGTGAACTCAGAACAGTGGTTGCCATGGAAATGCAGCGTGCGTATCCTAAGGCCTGGGGGGTTTATAGAAGTTGTATTGGTGTTTGTGTGTGTGTGCGTGTGCGTCAATCGTGTGTCTGTGAGTACTGTGAGTGTGTGGCTGCGCCTGTGTGTGTGTGTAGTGAGGCTGGAGTTCTCAGATAAGACTGGTGTCTCCATGGCTGAATAAAGGACTTGCAGCGTTGCTCCGTTGAAAGCGGCCGACACAGTTATCAAGGAGTACGGGGACCCATACAAGACAGAGTACTGGAATCAAAACACAACTAGGGAGAAGGACAAGAGAGAAAGAGACCTAATAACACATTCATTAGACTACAAACCCTCCCTGTAGACATAACACAGGCTTTCAATGGACCTTCAATGGACCATTCACAATGGTGATGGTCTCTTATCGTAAAAAACGCACGTTCATTTCCGAGGGCTTGGATGTGTGAATGTCTGTGTGTATAATAATTATTCAAAATTCATGGCAGAGCTTGTTGTATGTCATAAAACATTAGGCCGTGAAAGGGTATTTTCTTATTGTTTGGTCCATTACTGAGCTCCAGCATCAGATAGACTTGTAATTAAAATGCAATATTCACACGGACATCAAACAACCCATTATTACATTATTTGTTTATTGTCTTTTTCCTAATTAATTCCTTTCAATTGGCAATCACTCTCTTTTTATTCTATAAGTTAATCACTAATACTATTTATTTATTTGCCAGTTTATTTGTAGAACCCTGTTGAATGTGTTTTAATTTTAGCCAAGCCTTCTGATGCATTCAGCTGAGGTAAATGGGAGCTGTGTGTGTGTGTGTGTGTGTGTGTGTGTGTGTGTGTGTGTGTGTGTGTGTGTGTGTGTGTGTGTGTGTGTGTGTGTGTGTGTGTGTGTGTGTGCGTGCGTGCGTGCATGCCCGTGTGTGTTTTTTTGCTCGTCACTGCATGTGCGAGTATTCGGGTGTGAGTGCGTCATGTGTGCATATGTGTGTGTGCATGCATATGTAGTTGCTTGTCTGCGTCAGACAGGTTTACTGATGACCGCCTGCCTATGCTCTGCAGCTGCTGAGGGTCAGTAGGCATTGTTTGGGAACATAATAGAAATCAATTAGAGGTTTGGCTGCCAGACTGCCTGGGCAGAAACCTGCTGTGTATGCCTGCGGCAATGCTACTTTTCACGGGCTTCCAGATTGGCAGAGCTAATCACACACTGCCCCAAGCCCTCAGCTGGGAGGGCCAATGCAACTGCATTCCTGAAAGTCTGCATACTTGTGATATAAAAATGATGTTTATTTATTTGATATTAATGGTTAACATTTATATTTAACTAATAGTAATACATTTCTGTCATGTTAGTGTCTGTGTTTTCATGGTCTCCACTCTAGTTCCCGACAGCTAATCTGGGTGTATGGTCACTGGAGATGGCTTGAGCTGACAAAGGAGTTAAAGACCTCATTACATAGACAGGAATGTGTTTTACTAGAGATAGCTTAGGAGTAGAACAATCCCTCATTGTCTCAAAATCCTCATTGCATCTGGGAAACTAAGCCAGGATGGGGTTATGACAACAACCTATGTGCAGATAACGACAGGATGAACCCAGAGTGGCTTATGATGCTCCTTGGTCTGCGTGAGGGGGGTTGAACCAACCATGACTGAGCATTGTTAGTGTCAGCTATAGCACCCTGCATTTGTGTGAAGGTTAGGTTACTCGATCCAGCACTCGAAGGGTCGGGGGTCGACCAGCCTCATTATATCATTATCATTAATTAATCGATATTAAATAAGATGATCGTTTGAAGAAATGACCAAGTCTCTCTCAGTACTGAATTTCCACAACATACTGTACTGGCTTAGGGCCAATGTATTCTAAATGCAGAGTTAATAAGAGAGAGCAGGCTGTTAGGGCTGTGAGTGAGTACAGGCTTAAGTTTTTAGCCGTGGACTAACATACCTTACTCATCTAATCAATCTGACAGTGAGCAGTTGATTAGGGGAAGCATGTTGTCTCTCCTCCTTCATCTCAATAATCTAAATTGTCCTCTCTCCCTTGTCTCTGTGAAAACCTAAAAATTGCTGCTTAAAAGACTCACTCTCCCCACTTACAAGACGACATACTGACACGTACGTACACTGCAAATTGGCCAGTGTTACCTAGTGTTGATTTTTCAGTGTAACCTTTCTAGTGTTGATTCAGGTGTTTGTTAAAAAAAAAACGAAACCACACCCATCATTATCATATTTCCCAGGATGCGCTATTGCAGGTCGATTCTTTTTTAATTGTTTGTTTCAATATCTATGTTTTTGCATGTACATTTACTGATTAAATAATCTTTTGCATCTCAAATATAACATAAACTTTCCCAAACGAATCCAATCTGTTACTTGGATTTATTGTACCCATTACTAAAATGCTTGTTCCAGTTGAAACGGTTCCGGTAGTCATATCTTAGTTTTCCCAACCGGACAGTCATTCTGAATGCCGGTTGCGGGTGAATAGAAATTCCAAATGATACACTCTGTCTGGATTCCAATAGGAATCACACGTCCCTTTGCAAGCCATCAAAATGTGTCTTGTAGGCCTGAAAACCTTGAGTTCCAGGCCACTGTTTTATTGGAAACTAGGCCTCTCAAATACTTGTTATATTGTGTAAAATAGTTTGATTTTAACGATAACATACTCACCTAGGATCTCACTTGGAGAAGGCCACAGGCCTTGAAAATGGATGAAAACAAGAATCATGTCTTTGTCACTGGCAAATAGTCATGGGTGGTAACTTTGCAACTCACTTGAAAAGCAAAGCACTTTTGAAATATGCAAAAAAGGGTTTACACTAAGCAATATGTTAATTTAACACTGAAAAGTGTGAACCAGTATAGACTCTGGACCAGTGTTAAATTTAACACTGTCAGTGTTGATTTAAAACTGGCTAATTTGCTGTGTAGTTGGATCACAATCATTGTGAGGAAACATGCACTACATGGTCAAAAGCATGTGGACACCAATGTTCCCTCTAAACTTGAACATTGTGAGAATTTTGTGCAACTTCCGCATTTACAGTGAACTCTGAGGCAGTACACTTACCATTTTAGACAGTACCTAATAGGCTATTGTTGTCATGTCCTGACCAGTTTAGGGGTTATTTGTTATTGTAGTTTGGTCAGGACGTGGCAGGGGGTGTTTGATTTATGTGGTTCAGGGTGTGTTTTGTGTATGTGTTTAGGTAGAGGGGTATTTGATTTATTAGTCCGGGGTTTGTTAGATTGTTCTATGTTAGTATATTTTCTATGTTCTATCTAGTCTTGTGTTTCTATGTTTAGTTAATTGGGGTTGGACCTTCACTTGGAGGCAGCTGGTTATTGTTGCCTCTGAGGGTCCTATAATTAGGAGTTTGTTTTTCATGGGTTTTTGTGGGAGATTGTTCTTGTTTAGCTGTTTGCCTGACGAGACTGTCAAGTTCGTTTTTGTTTTGTATTATTGTTTTGTGTTATTGTGTTTTCCTTCTTCACCAAATAAAAAGAAGATGAGGGTACATTTTCCCACTGCGTCTTGGTCTCTACCCTACTTGAGCTTGAAATGTAGCCTACACGTTTTATGCTCTTGTTAGAAGCAGTAACTCACCATTAATGACCTATACTTATATATAACAGCGCTAATAACTCGCTAACTAGCAAAGAATATCAACAACCTGCACACTCGCGGCTCTGCGCTCTGATGTGAACTGATCTGAAAAGTGAAATCACTTGTGGGTGATTGAAAGACTGCTCGTGGGCAATCAAGGTAAAGTTGGTTTTATATTCACACATTCAGACATTCAACAGACATTCATCAGACATTCAACAGACATTCGCCAAAAGCCATTTAAAAATGTATAAATCAATAACTAATTCACTGTTTGTCACAGAATCATCAAGTTAGATATGATTTATTCTATAAATGTCTAGCATACTTTTACAACCTTTGTTTGAGAAGAAATTCCAGTTTTGACTTGATAGAAATACATAAAATCTAAAAAATTTCATTTTAAAGTGGTATAAATCAATAACTAATTCACCGTTTGTCACATAAACATCAAAATATGTACGATTTATTCTATAAATGTCTAGCAAACTTTACAACCTTTGTTTCAAATAAAAATTCCAGTTTTTATTTAATAGAAATACATTCAACAGACATTCAACAGACTTTCGCCAAAAGCGATTTAAAAATGTAAAAATCAATAACTAATTCATCATCTTTCACAGAATCATCAAGATATGATTTATTCTATAAATGACTAGCATACATTTACAACCTTTGTTTTGAGTAGAAATTCCAGTTTTGACTTGATAGAAATACATGAAATCTATAAAATGCCATATGAAGCAGTATAAATAAATAAGTAATTCACCGTTTGTCACAGAATCATCAAGCTAGATATGATTTATTCTATAAATGTCTCGCAGACAATGATTCCATGGCTTTAGAAGATTCTGATAAGCTAATTGAAATCATTTGAGTCAATTGGAGGTGTACCTGTGGATGTATTTCAAGGACTACCTTCAAACCCAGTGCCTCTGATTGACATCATGGAAAAATCTAAAGAAATCAGCCAAGACCTCAGATGTTTGTTTTAGACCTCCACACAAGTCTGGTTCAACCTTGGGAGCAATTTCCAAATGCCTGAAGGTACCACGTTCATCTGTACAAACAATAGTACACAAGTATAAACACCATTGGACCACGCAGCCATCATACCGCTCAGGAAGGAGACGCGTTCTGTCTCCTAGAGATGAACGTACTTTGGTGCGAAAAGTGCAAATCAATCCCAGAACAACAGCAAAGGACCTTGTGAAGATGCTGGAGGAAACAGGTACACAAGTATCTATATCCACAGTAAAACGAGTCCTATATCGACATAACCTGAAAGGCCGCTCAGCAAGGATGAAGCCACTGCTCCAAAACCGCCATAAGAAAGCCAGACTGCGATTTGCAACTGCACATAGGGACAAATATGGTACTTTTTGGAGAAATGTTCTCTGGTCTGACGAAACAAAAATAGAACTGTTTGGCCATAATGACCATCGTTATGTTTGGAGGAAAAAGGGGGAGGCTTGCATGCCGAAGAACACCATCCCAACCGTGAAGCACGGGGGTGGCAGCATCATGTTGTGGGGGTGCTTTGCTGCAGGAGGGCCTGGTGCACTTCACAAAATAGATGGCATCATGAAGAAGGATAATTATGTGGATATATTGAAGCAACATCTCAAGACATCAGTCAGGAAGTTAAAGCTTGGTCGCAAATGGGTCTTCCAAATGGACAATGACCACAAGCATACTTCCAAAGTTGTGGCAAAATGGCTTAAGGACAACAAAGTCAAGGTATTGGAGTGGCCATCACAAAGCCCTGACCTCAATCCCAAAGAAAATGTGTGGGCAGAACTGAAAAAGTGTGTGCGAGAAAGGAGGCCTACAAACCTGACTCAGTTACACCAGCTCTGTTAGGAGGAATGGGCCAAAATTCACCCAACTTATTGTGGAAAGCTTGTGGAAGGCTACCCGAAACGTTTCACCCAAGTTAACCATTTAAAGGCAATGCTACCAAATACTAATTGAGTGTACGTAAACTTCTGACCCACTGGGAATGTGGTGAAAGAAATAAAAGCTGAAATAAATCATTCTCTCTAATATTATTCTGACATTTCACATTATTAAAATAAAGTGATGATCCTAACTGACCTAAGACAGGGAATTTTTACTAGGATTAAATGTCAGGAATTGTGAAAAACTGAGTTTAAACGTATTTGGCTAAGGTGTATGTAAACTTCCTACTTTAACTGTAAATACATACAGTATACGCGTATGTTATGGTTCACTTAGTTTTCCATATCTCCACTGTGGAATGTCCATGTTGATCCTCTTGGTTATCTTGGTCTTCTTGATCCATTCACCTGTCTTCTTTGTTAGTCAGGCCTGACCCCTTCAACCCGTAGTTTTTTCCTGTAATATAATTTAATATGACTGAAGATGCAGAATTTTCTGCCAGGCCCCTTATAATAGGGTATAATAGACTCATTAGAACTTTGACCACACACCCTCTACACGGACTACATGCACACTATCAAATCAAAACTGGAATATTTCCTCGAAACAAAGGTTGTAAAAGTATGCTAGACATGTATAGAATAAATCATACATAGTTTGATGTTTCTGTGACAAACAATGAATTAGTTATTGATTTTTAACGCTTTAAATGGCATTTTATAGATTTTATGTATTTATTTCATCAAGTGAAAACTGGAATATCTACTCAAAACAAAGTATGCTAGACATTTATAGAATAAATCGTATCTAGCTTGATGATTCTTAAAAAAAACGGTGAATTAGTTATTCATTTTTACATTTTTAAATGGCTTTCGGCTAATGTCTGTTGAATGTATTTCTGTTAAATAAAAGCAGAAATTTTTCCTCAAAACAGAGGTTGTAACATTATGCTAGACATCTTAGAGGGAACATTGGTGGACACCTGCTCATCGAACATACTTCCAAAATCATGGTTATTAATATGGAGTTGGTCCCCCCTCTGCTGCTGTAACAGCCTCCACTCTTCTGGGAAGGCTTTCCACTAGATGTTGGAACATTGCTACGGGGACTTGCTTCCATTCAGCCACAAGAGCATTAGTGAGGTCGGGCACTGATGTTAGGCGATTAGGCCTGGCTTGCTGTCGCCGTTCCAATTCACCCCAAAGGTGTTGACGGGGTTGAGGTCAGAGCTCTGTGGAGGCCAGTCAAGTTCTTCCACACCAATCTCAACAAACCATTTCTGTATGGACCTCGCTTTGTGCACGGGGGCATTGTCATTTTGAAATAGGAATGGTCCTTCCCAGAACTGTTGCCACAAAGTTGGAAGCACAGAATCATCTAATGCTGTAGCATTAAGATTTCCCTTCATTGGAAGTAAGGGGCCTAGCCGAACCATGAAAAACAGCCCCAGACCATTATTCATCCTCCACCAAACTTTGCAGTTGGCCCTATGCATTAGTGCAGGTAGCGTTCTCCTGGCATTCGCCAAACCCAGATTCATCCGTCGGACTACCAGATGGTGAAGCGTGATTCATCACTCCAGAAAATGCATTTCCACTGCTCGAGAGTCCAATGGCGGCAAGCTTTACACCACTCCAGCCAACACTTGGCATTGTGCATAGTGCTCTTAGGCTTGTGTGCAACTGCTCTGCCATGGAAACCTATTTCATGAAGCTCCCGACTAAAAGTTATTGTGCTGACATTGCTTCCAGAGGCAGCTTGGAACTCAGGAGTGAGTGTTGCAAACAAAGACAGACGATTTTTACACGTTACACACTTCAGCACTTGGCAGTCTCGTTCTGTGAGCTTGTGTGGCCTACCAATTCGCGGCTGAGCCGTTGTTGCTCCTAGACATTTCCACTTCACAATAACAGAACTTACAGTTGCCCGGGGCAGCTCTAGCAGTGCAGAAATTTGACAAACTGACTTGTTGGAAAGGTGGTATCTCATGACGGTGCCATGTTGAAAGTCACTGAGCTCTTCAGTCAGTCCATTCTACTGTCAGTGTTTGTCTATTCTTGATTTTATACACCTGTCAGCAACGGTTGTGACTGAATTAGCCAAATCCACTCCACTAATTTGAAGGGGTGTTCACATACTTTTGTACATATAGTGTATGTGTTGCTCTCAGGTGAACGAGACACCCGTGTCCTTTTAAAAGCCTCAGCTCTCTGTTTCAGTGGTGGTTTAGAGTGAGTCTCTGTCACTCTTCCTGTGTTGTGTTTGTACCCCACTACTTCACCAGTTAATCACCACATAAGTCTCACTGCTGTTACAGCTATCTGGGAGCTGAGATTTGGAGCGGAGTCAAATAGAAAGGCTCAGTGTTCTCTCACCCGATCTAAAATCTCATGGGTAAAATGGCTCATGGATTACTATTGATAATGCCAAGCCAGCTGATGGAGAGCGAGAGAATAGGGGTTGCAGGAGAGCAGGTTCTCCTTTTAGACACCTTTGTCAGTGTCTTGGCATTTTGGTCTGAACGAAGTTCCTGTCTCAGTGCTTTTCAATTATGCTGTAGTAGCAACTCTGACTGCATCACAAAATGAGTTCTAAACTCCCCACACTGCCCTGGGCTAATGGATTAATTTATTGGACACTTGTCGCTATATTATTGTATTAAGTGTCATTCGATTTTACTCCTGAGAGAGTCTGAAAAATGTTCTTGGACAGATTCCCGCTTCCTGAACACCATTAGCTAGCTAGCTAGTTAGCCCATCAAGAGGACCAGTCTATAGCAGTAATGTTTATGGCAAAAGCTAACTGCATAGTAGCCTAACTGCTAATTGTCTATTAGGCAAAGACGGATGACCATAATGGGACTCCAATAGTTATTCCTGCACCATCCCAGCTCTCTCATCTGTCCTGTTCTGACTGAACTCAAATGACTCCATGTAGAGCCACTCACTGAACTGCCAAATGGCTAGAGAAGTGTGTGTGTGTGTGTGTGTGTGTGTGTGTGTGTGTGTGTGTGTGTGTGTGTGTGTATGTGTGTGTGTGTGTGTGTGTGTGTGTGTTTGCATTGCAGGTTGAAGGAAGTGAAAGGGAAAGAGACAGTTAATGGCCAGTGGGGGAGCATTAGGAGATGATTAGTCTCTAGTCCCAGAGTTGCCAGAGTTCCCCACTCTGTGATCACCATGGCTGTTCCATTTAGTTCTGCCTCTGGGTCCCGGGGGTGTGACGATACAGGCTTGGTTCAATAATAGTGCTGCTGAGATTGACCGTAAAGTAGAGCCCAACACACCCACCCCCAATCAGAGAGAGGATCAGTGGATAGACAGCATTGGATTGGCTGTAAACTCAATACTGTCAGACATGCATTATGGTGTAAATCTTTACTGGAGACTCTTCACAGCTGAATAGCCACACGTCACTCCTCATTCTTTACTGGTCGTCGAGCCAAACACCTAGTTGGTGTCCTGTGGTCCTGCGGCTCTTTGTCTCTGAGACAGCTTGGAATGGAATAAAACAGGCATAGAGCATTGATGTGGGTCAGCGGAATCAAAATATTTCTTGATCACTTTGTGTGTGTGTGTGTGTGTGTGTGTGTGTGTGTGTGTGTGTGTGTGTGTGTGTGTGTGTGTGTGTGTGTGTGTGTGTGTGTGTGTGTGTGTGTGTGTGTGTGTGTGTGTGTGTGCATCCGTGCATGAGTAAGGGTCCTTTTCCATCCATTTTCAATGGTGACCGGAGATCTATTGAAAGATCAAAGGTGAAGCCACCACCGTCTAATATCAATCAATCGATCAATACCAAGGATTTGTGTAAGTAGGATCCATTGATTCTAGTCAAGCTCAGTCTCATCCCACCAAACAGTGCTGTTATTTACACAAACAAATAGAGCCATTTGGATTTTATCTTCTCTTAGCTGAAATATGATTAAACCACTCCTGAAAGAATTATGAGTTGGCCGCTTGAGACAGGAACTCTTTCTCTCTCTTTCTCTAGCTCTCTCTCTCTGTCTGATATTCAGCTCTGCCATCATTACACTGACTCACACTGGACTACTACCGTATAGATATAATATCCCCTCCAGAATCCAACTACTACTACTGTTTCTGTTAATTAAAAGTATTTTGGTTTGAATTATTTGAATTATTTCCCACTTTTATGTTATCTGAGTCTTTCCATGACTGTTTCAGCCACTGGATGAATTGAAAAGATTTGGCTTTGCATGCGATGTGACAGGTTTTTGTATTTCAATAGTGTTCATCATTAAAAAAAAAATCTGATCAGCAACAAAACAATGTCTAGACTGATTATATGAATTGATACTTGAGTGATCTAGCTCTGTTGTTTGCAACAACAAAAAAGGTGCTGTTATTTGTTACGATTTTTTGTGTTGGAGGCTCATCCGCTGCGAAATATTATCAACTTCACACTGCTCCGACACACTTTTAGGCAACACTTCATCATTTCTCTTATACCACATTTCTGTGTCAAAAAACAGCACTATTCCTAAGGCAATCCTTAAAGACGAGTCTTTAACTTTCTTTTAAGTTCCCCTCTTATAATCATTCAGTATTTTCTACACTCAAATCCAGGGCTACACACTTCAGAGGACTTGTGCTACTCATTGTCCCATTTTTTCTGTTCCTCCCATTTGTCTTTCTCTCTCTCACTCCCTTCCTCCCTCGCTCTCCTCCCGCATTGTCTCTCTCAAGTTGGGAATCTCACACAGGCACACATGGATACATATTTTGCCCTCAGGCCATCCTCCCCCTTACAGCATCTCTCTCTGTGTGTGTCTCTCAGTCTCTCTCTCTTTCTCTCTGCCTCTCTCTCTGCCTGGTTTAATTTCCCCTCAGAAGGCCAGACAAACCCCTAGCAGCCCGCAGACACAGGCAACAGGGACATTACCAGACACCCTCGCAATACACTATAGTTCCATCGCAAATGGCACCCTATTCCCTGCATAGTGCAATACACTTGGGCCTTTGTCAAATGTAGTGCAAAAATGTAGTGTAGACTTTCTTTGTTCACTTTAAACCTGCTATAATGTATCCCCCTCTACTACGTTTCTCTGTTTAACACATTAAAAACAGTTTGGGGTAAATTCCTTGGTTGTGAGATCATTACTCAGAGAGCAGATGTCTCTGATGTTTTGATTCTCCCAGTGTGAATATAAGAGGCAGGTTGTTACTGAGAGATAGCTGTACTTCCTCCTCTATACTTTTCTCTTTTACACTGACTTCAAGGTACGCTATAACAAGATGCTGTAAATTTACAACAAAATATCTACACTTAGCTACAGTAAGTGACTCAGTGGCATTTCACTACACTGCTGCAATTTTACAATACAATTTCACAGGTAAATACTGTATCACCTGTTTTGCTGGGACAGTAGCTTTTAAATGATGTCACTTTCCATTTTCTGAACTAGCAAAATGTTTGCTAAATGACCAAAATGTAAATGTAAAAATTAACAGTTGGGTACACTGCTGGGTATTATTCTAATGAGCTCCGCCCTCAAATTATTTGTATTTTGATCAAGTTTGGCCTTGTTTGGGGGCGGAGACCATTAGAATAATACTCAGCAGTGTGCTTGAAAGTGTTCATTTTTATATTTAAATTGTTTTCATTTAGCAGACGCTTTTGTCCAGAGCAACTTAGTCAGTGCATTGAACTAAGTTAGATAAACTACAAAATATCCTAATCATAGCAAGTAAAAATCCCCATAAATTTCCATCAGTTTAAGCTACAGATATCTGCATGGGTTGCGTCTCTGTCCACCGAATCTGCCTATGTCGGCCTTCCACATCTGCGGTGAAAGGTGGCCAAGCTACAGCGGTGTTCGTCAGACCATGAGACATCACGAAACTCGGTCTTCTCAAGAATAAGGTCTGTAGCTTCCGAACAGTTTGGCATACAAACTACTATGACCACTCTATAAAAAAGTGTTTTTTGCTGTTTTCCTCTACGACCCCAACATGCCCCACGGGACTCATCTGAAGGTAACCCATACAAATGAATGGAAGTATGGAGGTTGCTTTGTGCCAACAATAATACGTTTATTTTTTTATTTTATTTATTTCACCTTTATTTAACCAGGTAGGCTAGTTGAGAACAAGTTCTCATTTGCAACTGCGACCTGGCCAAGATAAAGCATAGCAATTCGACACATACAACAACACAGAGTTACACATGGAATAAACAAAACATACAGTCAATAATACAGTAGAACAAAATAAAACAAAAATTCTTTATACAGTGAGTGCAGATGAGGTAAGTTAAGGCAATAAATAGGCCTTGGTAGCAAAGTAATTACAATATAGCAATTCATCACTGGAATGGTAGATGTGCAGAAGATAGATGTGCAAGTAGAGATACCGGGGTGCAAAGGAGCAAGATAAATAAATAAATACCGTATGGGGATGAGGTAGGTAGATAGATGGGCTGTTTACAGATGGGCTATGTACAGGTGCAGTGATCTGTGAGCTGCTCTGACAGATGGTGCTTAAAGCTAGTGAGGGAGATATGAGTCTCCTGTTTCAGAGATTTTTGCAGTTTGTTCCAGTCATTGGCAGCAGAGAACTGGAAGGAAAGACGACCAAAGGAGGAATTGGCTTTAGGGGTGACCAGCGAGATATACCTGCTGGAGTGCGTGCTACGAGTGGGTGCTGCTATGGTGACCAGTGAGCTGAGATAAGGCGGGGCTTTACCTAGGAGAGACTTGTAGATAACCTGTAGCCAGTGGGTTTGGCGACGAGTATGAAGCGAGGGCCAACCAACGAGAGCGTACAGGTCGCAATGGTGGGTAGTGTATGGGGCTTTGGTGACAAAACGGATGGCAATGTGATAGACTGAATCCAGTTTGTTGAGTAGAGTGTTGGAGGCTATTTTATAGATGACATCACAGAAGTCGAGGATCGGTAGGATGGTCAGTTTTACGAGGGTATGTTTGGTAGCAAAGGATGCTTTGTTGTGATATAGGAAGCCGATTATAGATTTAACTTTGGATTGGAGATGCTTAATGTGAGTCTGGAAGGAGAGTTTACAGTCTAACCAGACACCTAGGTATTTGTAGTTGTCCACATATTCTAAGTCAGAGCCGTCCAGAGTAGTGATGCTGGACGGGCGAGCAGGTGCGGGCAGTGATCGATTGAATAGCATGCATTTAGTTTTACTTGCGTTTAAGAGCAGTTGGAGGCCACGGAAAGAGAGTTGTATGGCATTGAAGCTCATCTGGAGGTTAGTTAACACAGTGTCCAAAGAGGGGCCAGAAGTATACAGAATGGTGTCGTCTGCGTAGAGGTGGATCAGAGAATCACCAGCAGCAAGAGCAACATCATTGATGTATACAGAGAAGAGAGTCGGCCCAAGAATTGAACCCTGTGGCACACCCATAGAGACTGCCAGAGGTCCGGACAACAGGCCCTCCAATTTGACACACTGAACTCTATCAGAGAAGTAGTTGGTAAACCAGGCGAGGCAATCATTTGAGAAACCAAGGCTGTCGAGTCTGCCAATAAGAATGTGGTGATTGACAGAGTCGAAAGCCTTGGCCAGGTCGATGAATACGGCTGCACAGTAATGTCTCTTATCGATGGCGGTTATGATGTCGTTTAGGACCTTGAGCGTGTGTGAGGTGCACCCATGACCAGCTCTGAACCCAGATTGCATAGAGGAGAAGGTACGGTGGGATTCGAAATGGTCGGTAATCTGTTTGTTAACTTGGCTTTCAAAGACCTTAGAAAGACAGGGTAGGATAGATATAGGTCTGTAGCAGTTTGGGTCTAGAGTGTCACCCCCTTTGAAGAGGGGGATGACCGCGGCAGCTTTCCAATCTTTGGGAATCTCATAAGATACGAGAGGTTGAACAGGCTAGTAATAGGGGTTGCAACAATTTCGGCAGATAATTTTAGAAAGAGAGGGTCCAGATTGTCTAGCCCGGCTGATTTGTATGGGTCAAGATTTTGCAGCTCTTTCAGAACATCAGCTATCTGGATTTGGGTGAAGGAGAAATGGTGGGGGCTTTGGCGGTTTGCTGTGGAGGGTGCCGGGCAGTTGACCGGGGTAGGGGTAACCAGGTGGAAAGCATGGCCAGCCGTAGAAAAATGCTTATTGAAATGATCAATTATAGTGGATTTATCGGCGGTAACAGTGTTTCCTAGCCTCAGAGCAGTGGGCAGCTGGGAGGAGGTGCTCTTATTCTCCATGGACTTTACAGTGTCCCAGAACTTTTTTGAGTTAGTACTACAGGATGCAAATTTCTTTTTGAAAAAGCTAGCCTTGGCTTTTCTAACTGCCTGTGTATATTTGTTCCTAACTTCCCTGAAAAGTTGCATATCACGGGGGCTATTCGATGCTAATGCAGAACGCCACAGCATGTTTTTGTCCTGGTCAAGGGCAGATAGGTCTGGAGTGAACCAAGGACTATATTTATTCCTAGTTCTACATTTTTTGAGTGGGGCATGCTTATTTAAGATTGTGAGGAATGCACTTATAAAGAATAGCCAGGCATCATCTACTGACGGGATGAGGTCAATGTCATTCCAGGATACCCCGGCCAGGTCGATTACAAAGGCCTGCTCGCAGAAGTGTTTTAGGGAGCGTTTGACAGTAATGAGGGGTGGTTGTTTGGTCACAGACCCATTACGGATGCAGGAAATGAGGCAGTGATCACTGAGATCTTGATTGAAAACAGCAGAGGTGTATTTGGAGGGCGAGTTAGTTAGGATGACATCTATGAGGGTGCCCGTGTTTACGGATTTGGGGTTGTACCTGGTAGGTTCATTGATAACTTGTGTGAGATTGAGGGCATCAAGCGTAGATTGTAGGATGGCCGGGGTGTTAAGCATGTCCCAGTTTAGGTCACCTAGTAGCACGAGCTCAGAAGATAGATGGGGGCAATCGATTCACATATGGTATCGAGGGCACAGCTGGGGTCAGAGGGAGGTCTATAGCAAGCAGCAACAGTGAGAGACTTGTTTCTGGAATGGTGAATGTTTAGTTAAATATGGTTAAATATGTAATTTCTTATATCTCCAAAACCTTATTCATGATTTATTTTTGACAATTGTTTTGCTATTTATAAATGTGTTATTCAATATGTTTCTATGAGCTATTGCAGTAAGGGCCAAAATCAATATTATATATATATATATTGTCATGACTGTCCTGATCAGGTCAGGGTACAGGAGACCACCACCCTACAGATTATCTCCCAAAACCCCAACAGAGGAGGAGAGATCTAGGGGTCTGAAGATGTGGGGGTTTTATGACACCTCATGCCCATAATAAACCTTATGCCACAGAGAAATTCCTTTGTCCTAACAATGGAGAACTGGCCTCAGAACATTAAACATGCAATAAAGGGACTTTGGGACAATGGTTTCCGTCAGCCACAATGGTGGTCATGACGAGAGGTGGAATATTAAAATGCATGTAACTTTTGTATTGTTTTTAAAGGTTAAGAGATGACGTTATTATGAAAACATTGTACCTTTAAGAGTTTTCCCAGTATATGCCTGATGTTTATACATTGTACGTTGTGTAGAAAATATCCAAATCAAACAGAATGTTTTGGTAAAGATTAAATGTGAAGTTAGTGTCTAAAATTGGATTTTTAGTAGAATCTAAGCCTTGCCCCCTTTACTTGGTCCGCCCAGAGAATTGCCCTAAAGGCGGTTACACCCACTTCTGACCTGAGGGTATAAGACAGGAGAGTGAAGAATTAACATAGGAGACTAATTGACCCCAAGCTGCAGCGAAGGTCTAACAAAGTCGACGAACCCCAAAACGAAACACAAGGTTGAAGACAAAGAAATCTTTTTCTACACGAGCTACGGACGAGTAGCTGTGTCTAAGCGGGTGAATTCAAGCCGAACCACCCAGCCTCCACTCTCCATTGAATCGTGGTATCTACCCCGTTCGGGCCGAAGCTGTGAGCTCTGAGCTACAGAGCTGTCTGTCCTCAGAAGACCCCTTTCAGATCAAGGGTGAGGGATCAGACCACTTAGCCAAGAAGGACACTGACAACCAGAGAGTTGCGCCGGAGAAGTGCGTCATTTAGAAGCCTAAACGACCCACGCGGAGCTTCCCACCTGAGACCTCCAACACGTAATTACATCATTATATTCTGACCCATAAGAGCGGCAGTTCGGGGCAAGGCTAGTTTTAAATAAGCATGGCTGACAAATGAACCCAAATGTATATTTCTCTCGTGTACTTCCTTTATTTCTCTCTCTTTAAAATCCCCATTTTGGGTAACACGCGCCATAGTGTGTTGGCCCGTTATACTAAGTCCTAATCAATAGCTAGACTGTGTTTTGTGTATGTGTATTTTTATCATCATTTTAGCTTGCTAGTAAATAAATAATCAACTAAGATTGGTGTGGTAAATTCAGTGGTAAAGCCCGGGTCCGTGCAGATTCCCGGATTATGCGACGTTCAGATTATGAGACTGTAGAAGAAATTGATTAATTTAGCGACTGTTGTAAAATCGATATTCTGATATCCTTTGAGTTAATTTGGGAAATAGAAACTCAATCAAAACAATGTTCCCATGGTGCCCCAGGTTAATGAGTTAATAATTGCTTGATTCATTGCTTAATTCATTTAATCACGCAATTATAAACCGTTAATCATTCGATGAGCAACAGTCGTCACATTAACTAATACAACGTCACGACAATATATATATATATATATATATATACACACACTACCATTCAAAAGTTTGGGGTCACTTGGAAATATCCTTGTTTTTGAAAGGAAAGCACATTTTTTGTCCATTAAAATAACATAACGGATTCGCCTCTTCACTGTTGACGTTGTTTGCGGGTACTATTTATTTGCCAGTTGAGGACTTGTGAGGTGTCTGTTTCTCAAACTAGACACTCTAATGTACTTGTCCTCTTGCTCAGTTGTGCACCGGGGCCTCCCACTCCTCTTTCTATTCTGGTTAGAGCCAATTTGCACTGTTCTTTGAAGGGAGTGGTACACAGCGTTGAACGAGATCTTCAGTTTTTTTGGCAATTTCTCGCATGGAATAGCCTTCATTTCTCAGAACAAGAATAGACTGACGAGATTCAGAAGAAAGTTGTTTGTTTCTGGGCATTTTGAGCCTGTAATCGAACCCACAAATGCTGATGCTCCAGATACACAACTAGTCTAAAGAAGGCCAGTTTTATTGCTTCTTTAATCAGGACAACAGTTTTCAGCTGTGCTAACTTAATTGCAAAAGGGTTTTCTAATGATCAATTAGCCTTGGATTAGCTAACACAACGTGCCATTGGAACACATGAGTGATGGTTGCTGATAATGGGCCTCTGTACGCCTATGTAGATATTCCATAAAAAATCTGCAGTTTCCAGCTATAATAGTCATTTACAACATTAACTGTATTTCTGATCAATTTCATGTTATTTTAATGGACAACATTTTTTGCTTTTCTTTCAAAAACAAGGACATTTCTAAGTGACCCCAAACTTTTGAACAGTAGTGTATACTGAAAGAAAAATATAAATGCAACATGTAAAGTGTTTCATCAGCTGAAATAAAAGAAATTGTCCATATGCACAAAAAGTTTATTTCTCGCAAATTTGGTGCACAAATTTGTTTAAATCCATGTTAGTGAGCATTTCTCCTTTGCCAAGATAATCCATCCACCTGACAGGTGTGGCATATCAAGAAGATGATTAAACAGCATGATCATTACACAGGTGCACCTTGTGCTGGGGACAATAAAAGGCCACTCTAAAATGTGAAGTTTTTGTCACACAATGCCACAGATGTATGAAGTTTTGAGGGAGCATGCAATTAGCATGCTGACTGCAGGAATATCCACTAGAGCTGTTGCCAGATACTTTCTCTACCATAAGCTGCCTCCAAAGTCGATGTGTAACGACACCAGCCCAGGACTTCCACATCCAGCTTTGTCTGACACCAGCCACCCGGACAGCTGATGGAACTGTGGGTTTGCACAACGGAAGAATATCTGCACAAACTGTCAGAAACCATCTCATCTTGTCGTCCTCACCAGGGTCTTGACCTGACTGCAGTTCAGCTTCGTAATCGACTTCAGTGGGCAAATGCTAACATTTGATGGCCACTGGCAAGCTGGAGAAGTGTGCTCTTCAAGGATGAATCCCGGTTTCAAATGTACAGCGCAGATGGCGTGTATGGTGTCGTGTGGCGGAGCGGTTTGCTGATGTTAACATTGTGTCCTATAGTGAAGGTGGGGTTATGGTATGGACAGGCATAAGCTACAGACAACAAACACAATTGCATTTTATTAATGGTAATTTGAATGCACAGATATACCGTGATGAGATTCTGAGGTCCATTGTCGTGCCATTCATCCGCCTCCATCATCTCATGTTTCAGCATGATAATGCATGGCCCCATGTCACAAAGATCTGTACTCAAATCCTGGAAGCTAAAAATGTCCCAGTTCTTCCATGGCCTGCATACTCACCAGACATGTCAGCCTTTGAGCATGTTCTCGATCGACATGTACGACAGCATGTTCCAGTTCCCGCCAATATCCAGCAATTTCCCACAGCCATTGAAGAGGATTGGGACAAGATTCAACAGGCCACAATCAACAGCCTGATCAATTCTATGTGAAGGATATGAGGCAAATTATGTTCACACCAGATACTGACTGGTTTTCTGATCCACACCCTACCTTTTTTTAAGGTATCTGTGACCAACTGATGCATATCTGTATTCCCAGTCATGTGAAATCCATAGATTAGGGCCTAATGAATGTATTTAAATTGATAGATGTCTTTATATGTAATTCAGTAAAATCTTAGAAATTGTTGCATTGTTGCGTCAATATTTTTCTTCAGTGTATATACAATATACACTGCTCAAAAAAATAAAGGGAACACTTAAACAACACAATGTAACTCCAAGTCAATCACACTTCTGTGAAATCAAACTGTCCACTTAGGAAGCAACACTGATTGACAATAAATGTCACATGCTGTTGTGCAAATGGAATAGACAACAGGTGGAAATTATAGGCAATTAGCAAGACACCCCCAATAAAGGAGTGGTTCTGCAGGTGGGGACCACAGACCACTTCTCAGTTCCTATGCTTCCTGGCTGATGTTTTGGTCACTTTTGAATGCTGGCGGTGCTTTCACTCTAGTGGTAGCATGAGACGGAGTCTACAACCCACACAAGTGGCTCAGGTAGTGCAGCTCATCCAGGATGGCACATCAATGCGAGCTGTGGCAAGAAGGTTTGCTGTGTCTGTCAGCGTAGTGTCCAGAGCATGGAGGCGCTACCAGGAGACAGGCCAGTATATCAGGAGACGTGGAGGAGGCCGTAGGAGGGCAACAACCCAGCAGCAGGACCGCTACCTCCGCCTTTGTGCAAGGAGGAGCAGGAGAAGCACTGCCAGAGCCCTGCAAAATGACCTCCAGCAGGCCACAAATGTGCATGTGTCTGCTCAAACGGTCAGAAACAGACTCCATGAGGGTGGTATGAGGGCCCGACGTCCACAGGTGGGGGTTGTGCTTACAGCCCAACACCGTGCAGGACGTTTGGCATTTGCTAGAGAACACCAAGATTGGCAAATTCGCCACTGGCGCCCTGTGCTCTTCACAGATGAAAGCAGGTTCACACTGAGCACGTGACAGACGTGACAGAGTCTGGAGGTGCCGTGGAGAACGTTCTGCTGCCTGCAACATCCTCCAGCATGACCGGTTTGGCGGTGGGTCAGTCATGGTGTGGGGTGGCATTTCTTTGGGGGCCCGCACAGCCCTCCATGTGCTCGCTAGAGGTAGCCTGACTGCCATTAGGTACTGAGATGAGATCCTCAGACCCCTTGTGAGACCATATGCTGGTGCGGTTGGCCCTGGGTTCCTCCTAATGCAAGACAATGCTAGACCTCATGTGGCTGGAGTGTGTCAGCAGTTCCTGCAAGAGGAAGGCATTGATGCTATGGACTGGCCCGCCCGTTCCCCAGTCCTGAATCCAATTGAGCACATCTGGAACATCATGTCTCGGTCCATCCACCAACGCCACGTTGCACCACAGACTGTCCAGGAGTTGGCGGATGCTTTAGTCCAGGTCTGGGAAGAGATCTCTCAGGAGACCATCCGCCACCTCATCAGGAGCATGTCCAGGTGTTGTAGGGAGGTCATACAGGCACGTGGAGGCCACACACACTACTGAGCCTCATTTTGACTTGTTTTAAGGACATTACATCAAACTTGGATCAGCCTGTAGTGTGGTTTTCCACTTTAATTTTGAGTGTGACTCCAAATCCAGACCTCCATGGGTTGATAAATTGGATTTCCATTGATTATTTTTGTGTGATTTTGTTGTCAGCACATTCAACTATGTAAAGAAAAAAGTAGTTAATAAGATTATTTCTTTCATTCAGATCTAGGATGTGTTGTTTAAGTGTTCCCTTTATTTTTTTGAGCAGTATATATAGCCACAAGAGCATTAGTGAGGTTGGGCATTGATGTTGGGCGATTAGGCCTGGCTTGCAGTCGGCATTACAATTCATCCCAAAGATATCCCAAAGATGTTCGATGGGGTTGAGGTCAGGGCTCTGTCAGGCCAGTCAAGTTCTTCCATACTGATCTCGACAAACCTCGACAAACCATTTCTGTATGGACCTCGCTTTGTGCACGGGGGCATTGTCATGCTGAAACAGGAAAGGGCCTTCTCCAAACTGTTGCCACAAAGTTGGAAGCACAGGCTTCAGCTCTCGCGGTCCCGTTCTGTGAGCTTGTGTCCCACACTAAGCTGCTGAGCCGTAGTTTCTCCTAGACATTTCCACTTAGCAATAACAGCACTTACAGTTGACCGGGGCAGGTCTAGCAGGGCAAACATTTGACGAACTGACTTGTTGGAGAGGTGGCATCCTATGACGGTTCCACGTTGAAAGTCACTGTTCTTCCGTGAGGCCATTTTACTGCCAATATTTCTACCAAGATTGCATGGCTGTGTGCTTGATTTTATACACCTGTCAGCAATGGGTGTGGCTGATATAGCCTAATACACAAATTTGAAGGGGTGTCCACATACTTTTATATATGTTACATGTAGAAAATAGAAAATACATGTATTCTAATTAAACTTTTACAAAATGAATGAATTGTATTGTAGTGCAGGTGAGTGAAATACAAATGACAAAATAGGTATTGAAGCAATTTAAACAATTACAATAGAAATACTGCTCGTCGTTGGCACTACCTGCACTGTAAATCTAACAGTTTACTAACCACTGTAAATCTAGCAGTTTACTAACCACTGTAAATCTAACAGTTTATTAACCACTGTGCTCCCAGTAATGCACTGTGAATTATAGAATTGCAGCATGTTTCTGTATGAGCTGTAAATTTGTGCTTCGGTAAAGGTCCTGCAAATCTATAGTAATTTACTGTCTTCTGGGCTGCCAATTATTTAATAATCTACTGGCTACTGTGCTTCAGTAAGTTACAGTAAAAATTGCATGAATTTTTTTACAGTGTGCCTAAATCAGAGAGGGAAGATCTGATGTGTTCCGTTTCCCCGTTCACACACACGCGCACACATGCACGCACACGCATAAACACACACAAACGTTCCCCTTTGTCAGAGACACTGACACGTCTAGCTATTACACAACATCTCATGGATCAGAATCAATTATGTGTGTTGGATCGAGTGCCTCCTCTGTGTAACATTAAACCTTACTGTGATCTCTCTGACTGACATTCCCTTGGCCGTTCATCTGAACTGCGAAAGCGCTGCAAGGCTTACTCACACACAGAAACTTCTTGCCGGCATACACACACAATTCCACACGCTCACGCATCCGCTCTCTCTCTCTTTCTCTCTCTCTCTCTCTCTCCCACACACGCACGCACACACAGACACACGCAAACACTCACACTTCTACTTACACAGACAGGGTTCTACACCTAAAAGGTCCCATCTGCGCCAGTGTGTGAATGTGTGCTCACTAACCCATATCCATCATGATTAAAACAGTGCGTCAGGTATGGGAATGACTCTAGAGAGTCTGTCGGTGTAGTGTAGATTAGCTCTAAGTGTTTTACCTCTCTGCTGCCGCTTGGATGATAATACATTACAGCAGACTTACTGTATTTCTACAGTGGATTCAGGAAGAAGTGCGGATGGCTATAAATTGTGGTGCTGAAATCCGTAGCAGTCTAAGATATGAAGCTATCACCTGCAGAGTGCAAAGAGAGCCTCTGTCAGAGTTACTGTAGAGCTACTAGAGTTGGAAGAGGGCTCTGACACTGCACCTATGTAGCAATCTATCAACTCTCTCCTACAGTGCATAGCCACACACTCAGTGATGTGATGGGATCTCTCGTGGCGTCTCGCACAATGTATTATACTATTACAGGCAGCGTTCTGCCTGTAGCCCTGTCGACAACTACACATGACATCTAAACCAGGCAGTTATGATTCTACACCTGTAGGACGACTGTAAATTTGTGGCACGAGCCCCATTCCCAAATAGTGCACCACTTATGAAAGGCTCTATATAGGTAATAGGGTGTGAGACATGGTCTGCGTACTAGTGTCGCGTTCACATGCTAGTCGGAACTAGGAAACTCGAAAATGTCAGTGTTTCCTAGTTCCGACTAGCACGTGAACGCGGCATATAGAGTGTTTTCCTTATCCTTCTCCTCCTCTTACAACTCCCCCTCCTCTTCTCCTCCTCTTCTTCTTTCCCAGCAGTAGCCCTTTAATTGGCTGCAGCAGGAGACTGAGGATGACAGGCTAGCTGGCCTCATTGGGACAGGCTGTCGATCAGAGGAAAAGGGGCCTCGGGCTGTCTTACACACACAGCAGACGGACGGATGCACACACGCACGCAACCCCCCCCACATGCACATACACACACACACACACCAGCAGCGGGCAGGCAGTTCTCTTCACCTGCCAGTGGACCTGTGGGACTCCTCTAATCCTCAGGTGCCTCTCTCTACCGCAGCACCACTGAACAATGGCTGCGTTCACAGTCAGCCCCTACTCCCACACACACACACACACACACACACACACACACACACACACACACACACACACACACACACACACACACACACAGGAACACACTCACATTGCTGACAGACCCTGTGTGGTGAGCCAGAGTTTACAGGTCGTGTAAGAGCTGACTGGTTAATTACTGTGGGATTTCTCTAAATATCAAATTCGGCTCTGCTAGTTGTGTGCGTCTGTCTGTGTCTGTGTGTGTGTGTGTACGTGTGTGTACGTGTGTACGTGCATGTACGTGTGTACGTGTGTGCGTGTGTGCGTGTGTGCGTGTGTGCGTGTGTGCGTGTGTGTGTGTGTGTGTGTGTGTGCATGCCTCTTTGTGCGTGTGAGTATGCACATTCCTGTGTGCAAGTTATCCTCCCTCTCATGCGTAAGCGGTAGAGACAGTAAAAGGCTTACATATATCTGTATATTACATCTAATAGCTCATGATGAAACATTGTGTACATTAACTTTTTAATGACAGGGGGCAGTATTCGGAAATTCAGATGAATGACGTGCCCAAATTAAACTGCCTGCTACTCGGGCCCAGAAGGTAGGATATGCATAGTATTTGGATAGAAAACACTCTGAAGTTTCTAAAACTGTTTGAAGGATGTCTGTGAGTTTAACAGAACTCATATGGCAGGCAAAAACCTGAGAAAAATCCAACCAGGAAGTGTGGAAATCTGAGGTTTGTAGTTTTTCAAGTGATTCCTTATCCAGTATACAGTGACTTAGGGTTTATTTTGCACTTCCTAAGGCTTCCACTAGATGTCAACAGTCTTTAGAACGTTGTTTCATGCTTCTACTGTGAATAGGGAGAGAATAAGAGCTCCTGGAAGTAGATGGTTGAGAAAATGACATGAGCTCAGTGGCGCCCGTTCCCGTGAGAGTTAGCTGTGTTCCTTTTCTTTTTTGAAGACAAAGGAATCGTCCGGTTGGAATATTATGGAAGATTTATGATAAAAACATCCTAAAGATTGATTCTATACATCGTTTGACATTCTATACATTGTCTGTAATATAACTTTTTTGACTTTTCATCTGAACTTAACTGTGTGAGCACAGTGCATTTGGAGTACTCTACCAAACGCGCGAACAAAAAGGAGGTATTTGGACATATATATGGACTTTATCGAAACAAATGAACATTTATTGGGAAACTGGGATTCCTGGGAGTGCATTCCGACGAAGATCATCAAATGTAAGTGAATATTTATAATATTATTTCTGAGTTTTGTTGACTCCACAAAATGGCGGGTTTGGTTTCGTTTCTGAGCGCTGTACTCAGATTATTGCAAAGTGTGCTTTCGCACACTTTTTGAAATCTGACACAGCGGTTGCATTAAGGAGAAGTGTATCTATAATTCTTTGAATAACAGTTTAATATTTTATCAATGTTTATGATGAGTATTTCTGTAAATTGAATTGCTCATTCACCGGAAGTTTTGGGAGGCAAAACATTTCTGAACATTACACGCCAATGTAAAATGGGGTTTTTGGATATAAATATGAACTTTATCGAGCAAAACATACATGTATTGTGTAACATGAAGTCCTATGAGTGCCATCTGATGAAGATCATCAAAGGTTAGTGATTCATTTTAGCTGTATTTCTGTTTTTTGTGACGCCTCTCCTTGCTTGGAAAATGGCTGTGTGGTTTTTCTTGTCTCGGCGCTGTCCTAACATAATCTAATGCTATGCTTTCGCCGTAAAGCCTTTTTGAAATCGGACAATGTGGTTGGATTAACGAGAAGTTCATCTTTAAAATTGTGTAAAATACTTGTATGTTTGAGAAATTTGAATTATGAGATTTTTGTTGTTTTGAATTTGGCGCCCTACTATTTCACTGGCTGTTGAATAGTGTGCCACATTTCCCAGAGAGGGAATATCCTCTCTCTGCAATGCATGAATAATGTATTACAGATCATAAATAGCAATGCCAGCCAGCTGAAATGTAATCATCTTTATATGTATAGGGGATATGGGATCTGGTTGGTCTTCCATAAAAAACGCGTACAGTACACAGAGAAAATCTCAGTGTTAGAAGATCAATTGGCCGTTTAATTCCTCTGGTTAATATCATAAATATATATTTTCAATCCATAACAGCTGGAGTGAGTCATTGAAGCAGAGAAAAGCAAGGCAGGATATTCCCATGGATGTTCAGTTGGCCTGGGTCCAGGTCTTTGCGCTCCAGACAGATTGTGGGTGCAGTGGAGCCGTCTTGTACTGTTCTTAAAAGCAACACTTCACCTCTATTCTATCAGAACTGATTAGGACTGCCTCATCTTTTGCTCACCTCGAAGGTCCATAACGGACAAGGATTCACTGCTATCCACTGACTGGTTGTAAGCAATCCTGATACAGCGATTCTGTTCTTTTTTATTCGACTACATCTTTCAACAGGCCTCCAGTCTCTCCAGTGGTCCTATGTGTTCGTTGGTTCTCTGGTACTGAAGGAGCTTTCCTCTACTTTGATGTCCCTCTCTTCTGTAGAGGTGACTGTCCCGTTCACTTCAGACCAAGGATCAAACTGTTCTCCTCTCATCAGCAGCATGTGGACTCTTCATCCTGAGGACAGGACAGGTAAGCAAGTGTCAGCCACTCCAGATGGCACGCATGCAAGCAAGCACGTACACACACACACACACACACACGCACGCACACATCAACACACACACATGGCAGGCAACTTCAGATGCTCTCTGTCACACGTCGTAATGAGCGAATGCAGACACACTCTGCCTAAAAAACTTAAAGCGACAAAGGAACAAGCTATGAAACATTTACAGCTCTTTTCGTCTGTTTATCTTGTTTTTCTCCAGCTTACACACACGGGAAAGTAGAGGCACTTATGTGATAAAACAATCAAGGGAAAGCCTCCAAGTCACGCTCTCACAGACACACACACTCCCATCTCCATATGTCTCTCTCTCGGTCTCTCTCTCTGTTTCACTCTCTGTCTCACTCTCTGTCTCTCTTACTCTGTCTCTCTCTCTCTCTCCACTTTCTTTCTCCGTGTAAAACTTGAAGTGTCTCCACAGGGACCCTGCATTTAATGTAAATTGAATCCCAGAGTGATATGTGCTTCAACTCCAGACCACCATGGTGTGTGTTTATAGCAAAACATATAATTCAGTTTGTCAAGTAAATCGTGGAAACTGATATGAAGTGGTCTAGCTGCTAGTTTTTATCCTGATTCTTTCTGAAAGTATGTTTATGTAATACCCCCCCCCCCACACACACACACACACACACTCACGAAGGCAAAAACACACACTCACACACACACAGTCGTGTACAGCTAACCTTGAGGACCTACAATTCAGTCCCATTCAAAATCCTATTTTCTCTAACCCCTAACCCTAACCCTAATCCATACTCTTACCCTTACCCTAACCCTAGCTCCTAACCCTAAATCTAACCCTAACTCCTAACCCTAACCCTTAATGTAATTCTAACCTTAACCCTAAACCCCCTAGAAATAGCATTTGACCTCGTGGGGACTAACAAAATGTCCCCAGTTGGTCAAATGTGTGTTTGTTTACATTTCTTGTGGGGACTTCTGGTCCCACACACACTTTTATGGTTATAGAAATGAAGAGTGATGTTCCATCTCCAACGTCAAAACTCCATTATGTTACAATTGAATACAGCAGCAAAAGAGGATATTGACAATGGTCCTCATTAGCTGTTATCATCTACACGCTCAAAGAATATCCTGCCGCTCACACTGATCACACACACCACTGGGTAGAGAAACGCTGAAGGACCCTGTTTCTTCCCCAGAGCAGGATCTCGCTCGTTCTGTCTTTTTCACTATCTCTCTCTCTCTCTCTCTCGCTTTCTCTGGGTCGCTTTCTGGTTGGCAGACACACGCACCGTATCTGGTTCCACGAGAGGGCTAAAGGGGGCTAAGCTCCCTCAGTTCAAACATGAGCCCTCTCAGTTTTTGTTTTATGTCCCTACATAAAAATAGCAAATAAGTTAAAATGAGAAAAAATGTGTATCGCCGCTGCGCTGTGTCAGCACAATGGACAGAGAGCACCACAGTGTGTGTAGGGGGGCTATGGAAAGCCACTGGGTTGGTTATGTATGACTCTTGTGGATTTCCATAAAAAGCAGGGGAAAACGCTTCTCATCTGTATGTAGGCTAAGTGAATAATGTGATACGCCTCAACCTGTAATATTTGATTTGGATTTATTTGGGCAGGGTCAAGTTTACAGTTGGGCCCCAGGGGTTGTCACTAGTTACCACAGCCGCAAAGTCATAAACCTCTCCTATTTCTTAAATGTATCTTAAAATGTGATTTTAAACCTAACCTTAACCCTAACCTTAACCACACTGCTAACCTTATGCCTGACCCTAACCTTAAATCAAGACCAAAAATGGTAACAATATAGGCAATGTTGACTTGGAGGCTGTGGTAGCTAGTGTAAACTGGCCCTGTACCTCAATGGTCGGGCCATGGTGAGGACGCTGTGTTGGATGCCAAACTGTTTCCTTCCTCCTCCTCCTCTGCTGTTCCCATGGGGAGATCTCAACGGAAGTGACACTGAATTTATTATGACTGAGCTCTTTCCGGAGCCTGGAGAGGAGAGGGTAGGCTCTGACCATTTCCCCAGGCATGGATTGAAAATGACTGCACAGCAAAATATTCCTCGGTGTGGCACAGAGGTTGTGTCAATGCTGGGGGGTCTGGAGACCCAATGTCTACTGTGCATCGTTTGGAGAGAATGCTCCATTACCTGCTTCAACAAAGGCCCATGCAGGGAAGTTTGTGCCCCCGCATCGCCAAAAGGTTAGTGGACAGAGTTTAGGCCCTAATCTATGGATTTCACATGACTGGGCAGAGGTGCGGCCCACCCATTGGGGAGCCAGGCCCAGCCAATCAGAATTCGTTTTCCACCACAAAAGGGCTTTATTACAGACATAAATAATCCTGTGTGGCTCAGTTGGTAGGGCATGGTGCATGCAATGCCAGGGTTGTGGGTTTGATTCCCACAGGGTACTAGTATGAAAATGTATGCACCAGTAAGTCGCTCTGAATAAGAGTGTCTGCTAAATGACAAAAAATCGAAATACTCCTCAGTTTCATCGGATGACTGGTCTCTGATGATTCCTCAGGTGGAGGTCATGGGCTTGTGTGGTTACATGTGGTCTGCAGTTGTGAGGCTGGTTGGAAGTACTGCCAAATTCTCTAAAACAATGTTGGAGGTGGCTTACTGTAGAGAAATGAACATTCAATGCTCTGGTGGACATTCCTGCAGTCAGCATGCCAATTACATGCTCTCTCAAAACTTGTGATGCTGTGTGACAAAACCGCACATTTTAAAGTGGCCTTTTATTGTTCCCAGCACAAGGTGCACCTGTGTAATGATACTGCTGTTTAATCAGCCTCTTGGTATGCCACACCTGTCAGGTGGATGGATTATCTTGGCGAAGGAGAAATGCTCACAAATAGGGATGTAAATGAATGTGTGCCAAAAAAATAGAGAAATAAGCTTTTTGTGTGTATGGAAAATATCTGGGATATTTTATTTCAGCTCATGAAACATGGGACCAACACTTTACATGTTGCGTTAATATTTTTGTTCACCAAATGGACATACCATGTTGGTCAATATGTATCATGTACCCAGTGCTCGTTTGGAATGTGCCGTTCTGCCTTGCAGTTACATGTCCATAAGTTTGGGTAGTGTGTGCATTTAAGGGTGGTTTATGAGGTTTTGGTTTGAGGAACGTGTCTCTAGCATAATTTAAAATGTTGAGGCAAGAACAAGCAGAACGGTGTGTCGCGAAGATGCCCTATAGGCACGTCTCTCTCCACTATTGCGCAATAACTCAAGCCAATTCATGTGCACTATTTGTTTAATTGTGTCAATTGTTTGCCAATGTTTTCAGTGCCCTGTGAAATATACATTCATCAGTAAAATTACTGTTTATCCCAACACATTCCCCCATTAATTTAGAATGTTTGGTTACTGAAATGTTGATAATTCATTAAATATAATATACAGTACATTCATACCATTCTCGTTCTCCAAGTGGAAACATTGTTTGGAGAGCTCACAAACTACGCAGAACTTTTGGTTTATTTAATTGCATTTACCAGTTTACTGACAATTTCTTCTTGTCATTGTTTGGAGAGCATTTGACCTGTTTCTCCGTCATGTTTAATGTTGTGTGAACGCACGTGCTTTAGCACGCATAGATATACTGTACCTCGCCTGTGCGCCAAGAATAGGTGTGGCCAAATGTATTTGAGTGCCGGTTTGGGTACTTTGTAGTTAATTAACTTTCGGGTAACTCAAGTGGAGTCTGTGTCTAAACCTGGTACACTCCACCTGTGCTTTATTGGTTAAGGCAGGTTTTGCCTGATGAGAGGCTTTTTATTTTGAATGCTGACATTTTCAATTCAGAACTTTGTATATACATTACATTTGTGAACATCACCATCATCTTTGAAACACCAGCGCAGTGTAAATAAATCCAACACTCATTTGCAACTCTACCTGCCTGCCTCCTGCAGAATATTTACATTTACATTCAAGTCATTTAGCAGACGCTCTTATCCAGAGCGACTTACAAATTGGTGCATTCACCTTATGATATCCAGTGGAACAACCACTTTACAATAGTGCATCTAAATCTTTTAAGGGGGGGGGGGTTAGAAGGATTACTTTATCCTATCCCAGGTATTCCTTAAAGAGGTGGGGTTTCAGGTGTCTCCGGAAGGTTGTGATTGACTCCGCTGTCCTGGCGTCGTGAGGGAGCTTGGCACCCTCACCATTGGGGTGCCAGAGCAGCGAACAGTTTTGACTGGGCTGAGCGGGAACTGTGCTTCCTCAGAGGTAGGGAGGCGAGCAGGCCAGAGGTGGATGAACGCAGTGCCCTTGTTTGGGTGTAGGGCCTGATCAGAGCCTGAAGGTACGGAGGTGCCGTTCCCCTCACAGCTCCGTAGGCAAGCACCATGGTCTTGTAGCGAATGCGAGCTTCAACTGGAAGCTATAAGGCCCCTATTTTATACTGATATAGCGGAGCAGAGATTTTGCTTCAAAGGCACATTTAAACCATCCCTTTAATATACAGTGTAACTTTTAGTTTGAATTTTGACGAAAGACTCATTAGAATATATCAAGAGAATGGATTCAGAATATTAGGGATCAATGAAAGAAAGCCATCCAAATATATCTGTCTCTGTTTCAGCACCAATTGGTAGATAAAAAAATATTCTCATCTTGTAGATTATTTAGGTTCAGGAAAGTATTCATGAATGAATTTATTAACCTTTCTGCACGAAAAGAAGAAAACGGTGATTTGACTCATTCTGAATATTGCCACATTCAGTTCTTCAACCCATGGTAATGTTGGAAAATGAATGTGCATGTCACGACTTCCGCCGAAGTTGGTCCCTCTTCTTGTTCGGGCGGAGTTCGGCGGTCGATGTCACCGGCCTTCTAGCCATCGCCGATCCACTTTTCATTTTCCATTTGTTTTGTCTTTGTTTTACACACCTGGTTTCAATTCCCCAATTACATGTTCATTATTTAACCCTCTGTTTTCCCCGTGGTTTTTGTGAGTGATTGTTTTATTTTAAGTTTGGTCCGATGTTTGTGGGCTTGGTATTACTTCATGTATTTGGACATTTTGAGTAAAGTTCATTGTTACTCATCTCTGCTGTCCTGCGCCTGACTCCTCTGCACGGCTACACCCAGAACCTTACAGTACATATCATTATAATATGGAGAATAGTGCACAATAGTAGGCTATACCCTCGTCTATTGTCTCTAGTAACCATAGAATAATTGATGATACGGGCAAGTATTGCGCCATCCATCGGATTCAAATTGTTATGGCTTGGTATGCGCGCCGCTCCATAAGGATTTAATTAGTCTACTTATCTAGCCTACATCAACTGTTACTAATGATCCTCAGCAACAAACACACGGCCGTGATGGCGTTTACAGAGGTGGCAAATGAATGTAAATGAAACAATGGAATTAAATGGAATGATAATGTAGGCAATACGAACTGAAAGGCACTAACAGTAAATTGGTAGTTGAAAATGTGTGGTTACTAGGCCTACTGATGGTTGATGCTGATAGTAACTAATATTTAGGAAACAGAGAATGTTGAGCTAGCCTATAATTAAGACATTCGAGAGTGCCCATCCCTGAAAGTTAAAAGGCCGTACAATTTAAATTCTGCATAATGGCACAGCCTTTCATAAGCTTTACTGTGGGAAAGTTGATATGCTTCAGTTTGTTGCCATATGGCTGGTTTCGAATTTGACCCCAGCGATTATGCACAGCAAATTGACCAGTATTACCTAGTGTTGATTTTTCAGTGTAACATTTTTTGTGTTTATTCAGGAGTTAAATTACATCTGTAAGAGTGGTGTAAAGTAACCCCAGTGTTGGTGTTAATAACCACTGTTGAGTGCGAGAGTGTTATTGTGTCAGTTTTACTCTATGGTGAGTGAAACATTTCCCATCAAAACCACGCACATCATAATTATATTTCCCAGCATGCTCTACCGCAGCAAGCTTTTGGGGGATTGTTTTTAATATCTGTGTTTTTGCATGTACATTGATTGATTCATTAATCGTATGCGACACAAAGATAAATAACATCAATTTTTCTAAACTAATCCAATCATTTAGTTAGATTTATTACACCCATTACTGAAATGGTTGTTCCAGTTTAAATGGTTTAGGTAGTCTCCTTTTACATTATTCCTAACCCTGAGTCATTCTGAATACAGATTGAGGGTGAATAAAAAGTCGAATTGAGGCCTCCCGAGTGGCGCAGTGGTCTAAGGCACTGCTAGCAGTATCACTGGAGATTCTTAATCGAGTCCTATAGAATGCAGTCTGGGTTGTAAAGCACATGGTCAAAACGTGGTCTTTTTAATGCTACGCATGTAAAGTAAGTAGCTGCAGGCGCTAAATTAACGCGTGGATGAATTAAGTTAACGTCTTCACTCGCTAAATTAACGCTTACACATGTCAAATAAGCGCGTGCAAATGTGCCTGCAGGCAGTCCAACATGTGCTAAATAAACGGCTGCAAGCGGTCCTGCACACATCAAATTAACGCCTACAGCTGCTAAATATACACCTACACACGCTAACTTAAAGCATTCTTTAATATGCAAATTTTACCAGCCAATTTCACTAGCTCTTCCTTTCAACCAGATTTCACAGTTTGAGGGAACTTCCTTTTCCACTGCAAGCAGAGTATGAACCTTCACAAGTTAACAGTTTTGTCTTTTAAAATTGTTGTTACTGAATCATAAAGTTTATCAGCTAGTTTACAGTGGAAGGATCTGTTTCTCATCACTGGCTATAACATTCAGCTAACATTAATCTAGCACCAGGATCAGCAGTGCTTAGCATAAGCTAAGTCAGATACTGGCCAGCTAATTTAGCTAATGTCGGTAGCCTCGAACCCCAGACATATTATATCATATAGTTAGCCTCAAACTCTGCCCAGCCATACTGCTAGCCGCAGTGAAAGGCACCTCTTGTGTTTTATTAAAAGCCCTGCTGAAAAAACATTTCAACTATAACAGCCATGGAAACACATTGGACTATGTTAATACTATCAAGGTAAATTACATACTAGCAAGATTGTTGCTTGAATGCAGGGCCAGGCATACATAGATAAGACAACGGAGATGTCTTGCTGGGGCTAAAGCTAATCCTGATAGTTGTCGATTTTTGGACTACGTTGTCTTTATTTTGCTTTATAATTGACTAAAGGAAGACAGACTACCTAAATGTGACTTATCGGCTAGTACTGAAGCAAGACATGTTTTTGTGTTACATTTTTAGCCCAAAACCTTGAATTTAAGCAAAACGACAGCTGAAGATAGGCAACTTCTTCAGCCTGACTGGCTGTCATTTCAATGCTAGCGATTAGCATTAAGACACTGAAAAGCTCACATGAAGCAAATTTGGCCAGTGACAACCTTGTAAAACCTTTGCTAACATCTACCACATATCAGCTTTCGAATAGAGTAGACTTTTATGTGCACGTTCACTTCGTTTTTGTAATATTTACATTCCATCGAAGCCTATTAGGGTAAAATAACAACTTCAGGAATATACCCAGAACTATATAGTACTGCTTCAAAGGAATAGGGTTCCCATTCCTTCCGCTTTATTTTCACACAATTGTGTCTTGAAGAAGGGAACCAAGAAGAGCAGCTTGGAGTGGGCAAGGGGGAGGCTGATAAAGCAGCAAAGAAGACCTGATTCATCAAGTATCACAGTTAATTCTGGTGATTCTCACCTGGTTGGCATGCACAACACTGCAAGATATGCAACATTAAGCCCAATCAAATATCCAATGTTATTAAAACATATAACCCAATCTACAGTCAAGCAACATGTAATGTCAGGTGTGTGTTAATGTTATGAACTACAAACAATCTATGGTTCTTGGAGTCAATGAATCAATTGAAAGTGACTTCAATTAGAAATGATTTTAAAACCCCTGTGCCAGTAAAGATTACTAAAAAAGGAGTCTTCTATTATGGTTCTCTTTACATTTTTTCAGACACTTCAATCCGACACTCCTGTTAATGTTTGACGTCAGGCAGAACGTCTTGAGCCACCGTAGGACGGAGAGCCTGCCGGTTGGCATTGTTGACAGCAGTGTCTGTGTGGGTGTATCGGGAAAGGACGTTAGAAGTTAGATCCCCATGATATCGACGCTTCGTAACATTTCCACTGCAGCCAAGTCGATATCGATTTTAAAAACTGGAACAATAGATGTTGTGTAGCACACGGTAGAAAACAATTCACTGGACCGACTCCAGTATGCCTATTGTCCCAACAAATGTGTCAATTATGCATTTCACATACGTAAGAGTGTGCTTTCTTTTATAGCTCTGCTTTCAACGCCATCCTGACCCACAAACTGGTTAGCAGACTCAGGACTCTGGGTGTAAGCACTATAAAAACAAATTAGATTTTTTACATTATCACAAGAATGTGTATCCCCAGAGTAGACCCAACACCTAAACATGCTGACAACACTACCAAGGTACACCTGATCACCAGTGATCATGAGTACATGAAGGAGTGATCATGAGTACATGAAGGAGCTCTGGGACCTGACATAATGGTGATAGGACAACAGCCTCAGCGTAAGCAAAACAAAGTAGATGGTGAGACTGAATGACCTTTCTCCCATCTACTGTACATTGACAGAGATGATTCCCACGGGGGGCCAGCCCAGGAAAAAAAATGTATGAAATGTAAGTCGCTCTGGATAAGAGCGTCTGCTAAATGACTAAAATGTAAACGTAAAATCAGCAGCTTCACGTTTCTGGGCACCCTGATATCTTTTTCTGCCTTTAGTCACATCACTCAAAAAGTCCCGCCAGTGCTTCTCCACTACCCTCATCAACTTGCTGCACCACGACCTATGTACCAACTACAGTGTCTGTTTCTATGGCCGTAACACATGTAAATGAAATGTCCATATTTACTGTAAGATTTATTTATGGTAACATTGCACATGTTGTAACATTATAGTCCCTTGACATACATGACTTAACTACTTTGCATAATTCTCAGTTTACCAACTAAGAAATCATACATGTTTTAAAATATTAAAGCTGCATTATGTATTACTGTGTCCAATTGATTCTGGTTGGTTGTAATGTTTTTGAAAACTTTCACTTCACAACTTTTTTTTGCTGATGGCCAATCCTGTCGCAAACTTCCCTAATATCAATCCTTTTGGGACACATGACCAATTAACATTGGCTGCAGTATTACAAACTTTACTAGGTAGTCATACAATAACCATTTTGGATTAGTCCCCTTAAATTAATTCTCTTTAAATGCACATGCGCTGAATACAACAGCTGTAGACCTTACAGTGAAATGCTTACTTACAAGCCCTTAACCAACAATGCAGATAAAAAAAATAATTAAAAAAAAATATGAAAGTAACAAATAGCTAAAGAGCAGCAGTAAAATAACAATAGCGAGGCGATATACTGGGGGTACCGGTTAGTCAAGATAATATATACATGTAAGTAGGAGGTAGAAGCTGTATAGAAGCCTCTTGGACCTAGACTTGGCTTCTCAGACTTCTCTGAAGAGGCTTGAGTGTCTATTCATGTAAGGCAGGAGACCTAAACACTCCAGACCCTCTTTGAATCTATGAAGTAAAAAAAGTCACATAATGAATTTGCCCTGACGAATTTAACTCAGCTTATGAGAATCCTTAGATATATGGAAACTCACTGCTCAAGAGCATCCCGTAGCCTGCTTTCACTGAAACCAACATGACCAGTTGTTCGGAGGCTTCCATGACCGCCGATTGTGCCTCGTCAACAGTTTGTGCAAACTGGATCTTAGATAGTTCAATAGTGTTAGTTCAATAGTCAACAGTGTTTTGTGACAAATTAGCAAAACAAAAACTGATTATCACTACCCTTAAAAAGACTGACTGCCAACGAAAGGAAACCAAATGCATGTGGAAAAGTACTCATGAACAACTACAACCCTAAAAAAAATTCTAACTTAGTGCAAATTAACAGTAACATAACATCCGTCACAGTATAAAGTGACTTAACTTCTCTCTGAAGTCATATTTCGCAATTTATTTCAGTTCTGGCACAGGAGGTTGAGGGCCACGCACTTGCCTGTATAGCCTCTCTGAAAAAAAGAATTGTGGCTCTACACCCCCATGTACCAGACAGACAGCAATCGTGCGGCCCACCTGCTTGTATAAGCCATCATAGAGTGCTGTCACACAGAAGACAAACAGTAAATAAAGTACAGATTACATAACATACAAAAATCAAATGTCATACTCAATTCATACTTATTGCAATAAACAAACGTGTCTTTGTTGGTGTAAAAGTGTAACTCACCTTGAGAGTTGCAAGAAAGGCATTTTTGCCAATCAGGTCCCTCAAATATTGCAGAGGAATGGATGGCACTCATTAGCAGCCGGAGAAATTCCCTTGAGGGACCACCCTCATCAGCTGCCCCTTTTCCGTCAGCATCCCTAAAAACAATGTCTATTTTTGCCTCCGGATGAAAGCGGGCTCTCTTAAAGCCTCTCATTGCACAATCATAAACGTTGTCCCTCATCAACTTAATTTGGTTGGCATCAGGGGCAAAAGAAGAGTCAACCTTGCTGCTCATTAACTTCAGCAGTGTTTGGAGGTCAACACTAAAAAAGAGACATTCAGAATAACAAAGCTCTGATACTTCCCACAATTCATCTGTAATAACAAGACATTGAATTATTACTGGGATGACGTACTCATTGTCATGATCACCAACATCAACAGATGAGAGTGGACTCCATGGAGGGGAGGCCACATATTGTGGTGAAGGTGGACGATAAGCCTCAGGGAATGGTGGAGGGGAGGCCACAGGAAGTGGTATAGGTGGAGGGGGGGCACAAGAAGTGTTGCAGAAGATGGGGGGGGCACAGGAATAGGTGCTGCCACAGGAGTAGCCTCGTTTGTAGAAGTAGTCGGTAAAAGATCATTTAAAAGCTTATACATTTCAAAAACATGGAGAACGCAAAAAAGCTGTCAAACATGAGGTGATTGCGTTCTGATAATGATTTGCAGAAGAAAACATTTTTAGCTGCATGCGTCACTCACTATAGAATGTAATCGATGTGTAAGTCAAAAATACATTTTAAGGATGCATGTAACTCAATTTTTTAAATAATATTTTCAATATGTATTACATTCAACAAGCAGACAGTGTTGTTTTCTCCTCCATGGTCTGTCCTAACTCTGGAGGGAACGCCATATCTGGAGACAGCATTCATGAAGCTATCCATTACAGTACTGCTGCGATTGTTGCTGGAAGCACGAAGAAACACAACGAGGCGGCTGTACCCATCAATGCCACCACGCATGACTATCCTCCACCTATATCAGAAAATACAGCACTGGCTAATGCAGGCTGAAGACACATTAAATATACAAAATCACCATCCTCCTTTACCCCTTAGCTTCTGCATCAGGTTCCTGCAGTACACAACAAAGCAGCAGACCAAATATTAAATTAATATCCAAAATGTGGAACAATGTTAATGAACAATCTACCACGGATCACAACTGTAAGTACTTCCATTAACCCTCAAGGCTACAACAAGGGTTTGTTCTAGACTGTTTCCTGCAGCGGAAGATGTGTGATTACAAAAACTACCTCAATTGTAAAAAATAACCACGTTTATCCTGATTAGTCAAGAGGACAGATTCTCCTGTTGTTCACACTTAGGCACAAAAACTTTGCTCCAACTGTTTTTACTTCCGTATGTCCTCAATATTAGCACGTTTGTTAATTTCATGATGCAGATATTCAATCAACAACAGAAGTAGCAGAAAAACAATAAAATAATTATAATCCACGAGTGACTTATGGTATCAAGGGCCTTTGCTTGCTAAACTGAACTGTTAGTTGTTGATGAACTAGTTGTTGATGAACAATTTGAGATGTTACAATGTACAACTTCTCACCAGTGATATAGATAATTGTGACTATCACAAAGATATCTACCTTATCAGTTTGTGGTTTCTATCAAGGTGCCATAACGAGTTTGGTCCAGCAACACGGTATGACCTTCTATGCAGCCTCTGCGACTTGGCTCTCGGGTTAACACAAGCATGCTGTCCCTCACTCCGCGTATCTGCACCAGGATTCCCAATGCCCTTAATTGTGCTTGAACAGCCTCGGGTTCAAATCTGTTGTTCCCAGCCACCAAGTCCTTAATCTTTTCATCCAGAGCCAAGTCTGACATGTCAGAATATAATGGTGCATGTGACAGATTGAAGTGTCTGGGAAAAAAATGAGAAAAAGACTAACAATGGCCAGGGATGAGGAAATGTACATTGGCATTTTTCCCATTTTGTTGCCTTACAACCTAGGATTAAAATTGATTTTGTTGGGGGTTTGTATCATTTGATTTACACAACATGCCTACCACTTTGAAATGCTAAATATTTTTTATTGTGAAACAAACAAGAAATAAGACAAAAAAACAAAACTTGTGCATGCATAACTATTCACCCCCCAAAGTCAATACTTTGTAGAGACACCTTTTTCAGCAATTACAGCTGCAAGTCTCTTGGGGTATGTCTCTATTAGCTTGGCATATCTAGCCACTGGGATTTTTGCCCATTCTTCAAGGCAAACCTGCTCCAGCTTATTCAAGTTGGATGGGTTCTGCTGGTGTACAGCAATCTTTACTAAATCGTACCACAGATTCTCAATTGGATTGAGGTCTGGGCTTTGACTAGGCCATCTCAATACATTTAAATGTTTCCCTTTAAACCACTCGAGTGTTACTTTAGCAGTATGCTTAGGGTCATTGTCCTGCTGGAAGGTGAATCTCCATCCCAGTCTCAAATCTCTGGAAGACTGAAACAGGTTTCCCTCAAGAATTTCCCTGTATTTAGCACCATCCATCATTCCTTCAATTCTGACCAGTTTTCCAGTCCCTGCTGATGAAAACATCCCCACAGCATGATGCTGCCACCACCATGCTTCACTGTGGGAATGGTGTTCTCGGGGTGATGAGATGTGTTGGGTTTGCGCCAGACTTAGTGTTTTCCTTGATGTCCAAAAAGCTCAATATTAGTCTTATCTGACCAGAGTACCTTCTTCCATATGTTTGGGAAGTCTCCCACATGCCCTTTGGGAACACCAAACGTGTTTGCTTATTTTTTTCTTTAGACAATGGCTTTTTTCTGGCCACTCTTCTGTAAAGCCCAGCTCTGTGGAAGTGTATATCTTAAAGTGGTCCTATGGACAGATACTCCAATCTCTGCTGTGGAGCTTTGCAGCTCCTTCAGGGTTATCTTTGATCTCTTTGTTGCCTCTGATTAATGCCCTCCTTGCCTGGCATGTGAGTTTTGGTGGGCGGCCCTCTCTTGGCAGGTTTGTTGTGATGCCATATTCTTTCCATTTTTTAATAATGGATATAATTGTGCTCTGTGGGATGTTCAAAGTTTTGGATATTTTTTATAACCCAACCCTGATCTGTACTTCTCCACAACTTTGTCCCTGACCTGTTTGCAGAGCTCCTTGGTCTTCATGGTGCCACTTGCTTGTTGGTGCCCCTTGCTTGGTGGTGCTGCAGACTCTGGGGCCTTTCAGAACACGTGTATATATACTGAGATCATGTGACTTATCATGTGACACTTAGATTGCACACAGGTGGACTTTATTTAACTAATTATGTGACTTCTGAAGGTAATTGGGTACACCAGATCTAATTTAGGGGCTTCATAGCAAAGGGGGTAAATACACATGCAAGCAACACTTTTCAGTTTTTTTTATTAGAATTTTTTTAAACAAGTTTTTGAACAAATTTTTTTCATTTCACTTCACCAATTTGGATTATTTTGTGTACGTCCATTACATTTAATCCAAACAAAAATCTATATAAATTACAGGTTGTAATGCAACAAAATAGGAAAAACGCCAAAGGGGATGAATACTTTTGCAAGGCACTGTATATCATCATAGTAATTTTAAAGTCCTGTCTTGATTGAAGTCATTCTAAATTGTTTGATTGGTAAGAAATTGGAAACCATGCATCTAAAGTGTTTGTCGTTTTATAGCATTACTCCCTAGCACAACTGACCTTAGACGACATTCAACTGTCGATCGGGACACATGTAGAATATCTGCCATCTGAGACACACTTAAAGCACAGGACATCAGAAACTTCAGTTGCTCTTGAGTGATGGCATAACAAGGTGCTTTTCTAGCTCCTCTCCAATTCCGAGGAGACCGGTAACCGGAACTGGCTGTAACAATAATACAACACTGTGTTTAGGCTACTTAATGTATTGTGACACCGCCTGCCCCGCTCATTCCAAAAACACTTTTAAATGATAGTAACTGTCACAAATTGTGGCCTTGTAATGTTTTTATAATATTGGATTTTAAAGCCAAGACATACATAAAAATGTTGACCAAGAACGAATACAATGGGCAGCAGGAGAACGAAGAGCGAATCTTTTTACGGCATATCAACATTACCTGGTTTGATTGCTCAACAGTAAGCCCAACCACACCCACTACAATGCTGCTTACCTTGTTAGCATGCGAGCCAGAGGTACGAATCTCCTGAATGAACTGAGATACTTGATCAATTAGGTCATCTGCTGAAGAAATATTTATCAGCCTCCCCCTAGCCCACTCAAGGCTCTTCTGAGTAGTTTCCATTCTGCAAGGTGACAGTTTTGTGAAAATAGAGGACATGGGACTGTGACGTTCCTGGTTTATGTCTGAAGTTGTTAATTTCTACATCATAGGCTTAGATGAAATATTAATATTTTGAAGGGTATTCAAAAGTAATATCTGTGCTGTTGGAAAGCTGATATGTTGTAGATATTAGCAAAGTTTTTACAAGGTTACCCTAGATCAAATGAGCTTTATGTGAGCTTTGTAAATGTTTTCATGCTAATCACGAGCAAACGCGGCTAAGGCTATGTAGCATTGAAATTATAGCTAACCAGCCAGCCTACCTGAAGTTTTAGACCTTCAGTTGTTGTTTTGCCTAAAAATACTAAAACATGTTTGACGTCAGTACTCCTCGATAAGAACTTACCTTTATGTAGCTAGCAGGGCTGTAAAATGTTTACAAGACAGCGCTGTTCACTGCGGCTATGGCCGGGGTTTGCGGCTAAGGAACATTAGCAAGCTAACTAGTAACTCATTTAGCAGTCCAGCCATTTAAATACCAGCATTCGTTAAATAAATAAATGAATAAATACAAATATATATATAAAAAATATACACTACCGTTCAAAAGTGTTCATTTAGAAATGTCCTTGTTTTTGAAAGAAAAGCACATTTTTTGTCCTTTAAAATATCATCAAATTGATCAAAATACAGTGTAGACATTGTTAATGTTGTAAATGACTATTGTAGCTGGAAATGGCAGATTTTTCATTGGAATATCTACATAGGCGTACAGAGGCCCATTATCAGCAACCATCACTCCTGTGTTCCAATGGCACGTTGTGTTAGCTAATTCAAGTTTATCAAATTAAAAGGCTAATTGATCATTAGAAAACACTTTTGCAATTATGTTAGCACAGCTGAAAACTGATGTCCTGATTAAAGCAGCAATAAAACTGGCCTTCTTTAGACTAGATGAGTATCTGGAACATTGTGTGTGTGTGTGTGTGTGTGTGTGTGTGTGTGTGTGTGTGTGTGTGTGTGTGTGTGTGTGTGTGTGTGTGTGTGTGTGTGTGTGTGTGTGTGTGTGCATGTGCGTGCGTGTGCGTGCATGCGCGTGCGTGTGTGTGTGTGTGAGTGAATGGTTCGTGGGATGAGGGTGGACGTTCAGTATTGCTGTGGTCTGTTTCATCTCACTGCGCTGCCCAAAGATACTGATATCTTCATTGAAGATTAATCCGCTAATCCAATCCCCATCATTCTGTGTCTTATTTTCAACTGCATATGTTCCCAGACACCCAGATAAATGGATATTAATGAAAGGGTGTCAGTGGTTAATGTTGATGTGAGTAATGTTGAGGGGAATAATTTAATGGAATCATAAATATTTTAGAATTTGTGAGGTATGTACATGGCGTTTATATTGAGCTCCTGTTCAAGGCCCAGTTATTAAGTAAGTAAACGTTGTCTGGACCGGAATAGTCCATAGAGCAGGAGCTTATCTCCTGTTTTTGTAGCATGCGGCAGCTTGATGTACGCCCCCTGTCGGAAAGGGTGGTAGTTTAAGAGGCAGTTCTTGTATAACCAAATTAAGTCCTCTCATGGAGGATTCTGAATGCCAAAAATGACATTTAGAAAACACTCACCAATGTAAGTATTTTTAGTACAGGAACAGGCAAAATCTGGGACCACCCATGCAGACACCTCATTGAGTTCTAAAAATGTTGTTTGAGTGCATCCTTACTTTCTTGCATATTTCACCCAAACTTACTTTCAGTGAACTGTTAATCCTGTACAGAGTCATGTTCCTAGGCCGTCATTGTAAATACGAATTTGTTCTTAACTGACTTGCCTAGTTAAATAAAGGTAAAATAAAAAAATAAATAAACGTACAAACCAGATACCGAACACTTTCTTAATCCTCTCAGTGATGCTGAGCTGTGTTTATACAAGAGGAGAGAGACTTCAGGGTCACTGTAATTGAAGATGTTATCCATTATCGCTTCACTACTAACACCCAAGGAGAATAACTGTTCTGCGTAAACTAATACCAGGCTGAAAGTGGAGATTCCTGAAGGAGCCTTTAAAGGTGCCAGTAAGTAATTAGTTCTCCTTCGAGCACAAATCTGTCACAAGAACGCTTGTATTTCTGATAGTCAATAACACATAGCTTCTTTGAAAAAAAAAAAAAAATATTCTTCAGCAAATTCAAATATAAGTCACAAAGGCATTAATGTTTTCATCAATGGGCACCTTTGACTAACTAAAAGAAGCATGGGTAAAACCACTCCACTGCTTCATAACAGCTCAATAACACTCAGGGCCCTTATTCACAAAGGGTCTCAGAGTAGGAGTGCTGATCTAATATCAGGGCCCGTCTCCACAAACCATCTCAGAAAAGTCTCTAGGAATCTTGTTAAAACCTGTTTTAAGACTAAAAAACTCCCTTCTCAGAGTAGGTTTTAGGATGATGTTTAGACACTGCCCAGACAAACTCTGAGCCAGGAGTAAAATAAACTCCAAAAAGTTTATCTCAGCTGGTAATTACGACAGTTTGAGGGACCTAAAGGAAAGATAGCGATGATACTTATTGGCATTGTTGAAAATTATGGGGAATAACCAATCGCAATGAGGCATCGCCAGCTGAGAACTGTAAGACAACCCCGGGGAATGTGACTGGTGGTATAACGTTTGAATGGTATAACGTTTGAATGGTATAACGTTTGAATGGTAGGGGGAAGTGGAACCAGGAACTCCAGTCGTTGGTGAGGTGGTGCCCCTTGAGAAGAAAAAAGGATTTGTTCATAGTGCCTAACAGGTTGACACTAGTGTCCACAGGGACTATACGCACACACACCCGCACGCACACACACACGCACCCACACACACACGCGCACACACACACACACACACACACACACACACACACACACACACACACACACACACACACACACACACGCACACACACGCACACACACACAAACAGGCTGTTATCAGATAGACACTTGTGTCCATAGGGACTAATACTCCGAGGCAGCTATTCATTCTATCACCTCGGTGTAGGGAACAGTTGTGGATTCAGGCGACGAGTGGTGTGTTTGTGTGGACGTGCGTGCATGTGCACTGAAGTGATGGAGCGGTGTAGAGCGGGGGAGAGATGATTTGAAAGATGTTCAGCCAGCTCCTGCTATTTATGTCTATTTTTCTCAATGTATTGGGTTGCTGTAGGGCAGGGGAGTTCCGTACTAATTAGTGACTTTAATTCATCAATCAAGTACAAGGGTGGGACGAAAACCCATAGACACTTGGCCCTCCGTGGAATGAGTTTGACACATGCTGTCGGTGTAGGAGATAGCGAGGGGACTGAGATCAATTTATATTGATTATTTTGTGTATGAGAACCTGATTCCCCAGTCTGTAAGAATATGCTGGTGTTTACTTGCCTCTCACCCCTAGAGTAATTTTTTTAATTTTTTAATTTATCCTTTATTTATCATTTATTTAACTGGGCAAGTCAGTTAAGAACAAATTCTTATTTACATTGCTGGCCTACCCCGGCCAAACCCAGATGACGCTAAGCCAATTGTGCGCCGCCTTATGGGACTCCCAATCACGGCCGGATGTGATGCAGCCTATTACCCAGCACAATACCTCTTTCTCCTGTTCCTATAAACCAGGGGTATTCAACTCTTACCCTACGAGGTCCAGAGCCTGCTGGTTTTCAGGTTCTACCTGATAATTAATGGCACACTCCTGGTGTCTCAGGTCTAAATCAGTCAATGATTAGAGGGGAACAATGAAAAAATGCAGTGGAACTGGCTTCGAGGTCCAGAGTTGAGTTTGAAGGCTATAAACCTTCTCTGCCACAGCTTTATATTCCATATCTCTGCATCAGTAGTATCAAATACCCACCAACCAATTTAAGCACATGTAATATTCTCTGTATTTTTTTGCAGTATTTCCTTTTGTACCATTGAGATGTATCTTCAAAAAGCATGTGCAATTGAATTATCACCAATGTAAAGTCTCTACTCGGTCTTCGTCTGTGTTTTCCTACAGACTGTAGTCCCAGGAGAATGCTATTCACCGTGTAGCACTGATCCCTGTGTTCATTTTAGCTCTGCTTGAACACAGTGACAGTCAGAGGAGTACCTTAGTAGGGAATCCATATGGGAGAGCTTTATTAGCATCATGTCATTCCTGTTGTTCTCTCTCTCTCTCTCTCTTTTGGGAATGTTCTCCATATGGACCAGCACGACTGTTCTTCTCCTGGAGATTCCTCTCTTTCTTTTTTCCTTTCCTTCTCACGGATAAAAACCCCCACAGATACAGTATATCCTGAATCATTCAGTACCGTTACATCCACACAAAAATGTTGATTCTTGTGAATCGTCAGATTAATATAATAGTTTGATTTAAACGTGTACACGCTTTGCAAGAAGAACGATTTCCCTAATTATCCCGTTTACATAGACGCAGAAAATCCTCAATCAAAATAAACATTATTCAACCTCGCCCATGTTATTTTTCAGAAGTTTATTTGATTCTGAGTTCGGACATATAAAGTTTGTAGGTGAAAACTATTTCTAAGACGCAAACTTTCAGTGTTTCCAAACACACTGGGGCATAAGAGCGAGACTTGCGCTGCTGGTGCTGGCACATGCGCAGATCAAATACACCGCTGGAACGCTGATTAAGATTGCCCTGAAAACCACGTTTTAATCGGCGTATTATTCATTTGATTTTACGCAGATTATATCGAGTAAGATGTTTACAAGACTATTGCCATACTCGGTTTACTGCCATAATCCGTTGAATATTTAAATATTAGTGTGCATGTAAACATGCTCACTGTGTTTGCTGTGATGTAAATGTACACTTTTAATATGAAGTGCTTTGTAACAGCAAAACTAGTGTCAATAGCTGCCACCAACGCAAGGAGACAACTTTGCTGGAGTATTGAAACACATTATCCTGAGCAGTTTTGAAACATTACATGGTGTGTTGTAACACCGCTTACAACACCGTGCCAGCAGGGCCGGAAATCCCGGGGGGGACGGGGGGGACACGACCCCCCCCATCCTGGAAAAAATATGATTTGTCCCCCCCAATATATCACTGAAACATAACTATGTAATTTAAATAATAGTAATAATACTCAATGAAAGCAATTGTGCTGATTATAGACACTTAATAGCGCGTTTTTAAGTTTCAAAAGATTGCGACCCCCCCACCCTTTGCCTCACAATGGTTTGATCCACTGCCAGTTCCTTAGTTGGCAAGGTAACAGAGGGGTCGTATCCACTGTCTGAAAGGCACTCAATAAACGTAACTGACGTAAGGTTAATCCAGTCAATCGCGCACACACACTAGCTGAATATGCAGAGCTAGCGCTCAAATATTAACTATTAACCTGTTAGCTAGTACCTATTCCATTTATGTGGCCTCGTCAAAGATGGAATCTTTGCTATCGTCAATTTATTCCAAGATCAGCATGCAGATGATGTAAGTTAGTGCTTCAAAGTCCCTGTGATAAGGTTAGCGATAAACTGGAGTCCAAACTGAACAGAACTACACTCTCTTCTACCATTGTTTAAATATATTTAATGGTCTCGTTGCAAAAGCTAAATTGTCGCAAGGGAACTTTTATTTATTTATTTTATTTCACCTATATTTAACCCGGGTAGCAAAGATTATAGCAAACACCACTGAAACGGAATTGGTGCTCGCTAGCTTTGCAAATTCAGCTATTGTTGGAAGCCAGCCAATATGAAACAAACTATTAAAATTACAAAAGGTTGCAGCATATGTTGTGTAAATGGTGAACTCATACAGCTGTCAACTCTTGTCATTTTAATCCGTTTCACATTTGCTAGCTACCTTTTAGATCGAAGCCCAAATAGAATGATAAAAGATAAGATGATAGAAGCCTATCTCCTACTGTAAATAACCTACACACTGTGTGTGTGTGTGTAGGTTATTTATCAGAGTATTTTTCAGTACACCAAAACGCAAAGTAAGAACCCTAGTAGCCTAATATCTCAAAGGCTAGTTGCTAAAATGTTCATAAGAAAGAAATGAAAATCTAATGGAAATGTTTCACAATGATGTCATTAGGCAGAGCAGGCAACAGATGGCACACAGACAGCAGAGTTGGGGACAGATATGCAGGGACAGACTGGCAGAGACAGGGAGTCTCAGGTAAGTTTGTTGAGTCTTTGTTTGGCAACATTATGAAAGGTTCTCAATTTTTTTGACTTGTAAAATAGGAACATAATTGGAAAATGCCATGGATACCCCCACTCTCAACTTAAACTGGTGACTGAACTAAGATTTGTTAAAGGCAATGGTATTGCTGTTGTGATTAGTTGTGTAGTTTTGGGCACCGGTAGTTAGGAGTACGGCAAACACCTTATTTCTTTGGTTCCTCAATATACATTTACCATATTACAATGTAGGCTATGTGTTACAGCACTACTTTTGGTGTCCCCTTCAGGAATTGCTCTTGAGAAAATTTCATGTAATTGTCCCCTCCTAAGTTGATATCAGATTTTCGCCCCTGCATGCCAGGGACTGGGAGCGCTACCGGGAAAGGTTTGAAACACTATTTTGGTGTTAAAAATCCTGTCTAGTGCAGAATTAGATCACCTCTCCTTGAGTATCTTCACCGATTTATATATCCGATCATTTGCCAGTTTAACCGATTTTGGTAAGCATTGTTGAACGCAGTGGTTAATCCACCAACAGTAAGTATATATTTTACAGCCAGTTTTGCAGGATATTGTATTTTCTTTTAGTATTAAATGTGGGAATGGCTCGTCCTATCATTGAACGTCATTTTTGCCTGATGGTTTTGATGTCCGTTCATCATGATCCATTACACCTCATGGTACAACAAGCTGCTTAATACTAATATACTAATACACTTTTTCTTCAAACATGCATACAGTGTCTATTTGGGGTGGCAGGTAGCCTAGTGGTTGTAGCGTTGGACTAGTAACCGAAAGGTTGCAAGACAATGTAAAAATCAGTCGTTCTGCCCCTGAACAAGGCAGTTAACCCACTGTTCCTAGGCCGTCATTGAAAATAAGAATTTGTACTTAACTGACTTGCCTAGTTTTTGAGCAACATATTAAGTTGGATTTATACTTTCATATTTTGGGGGTGTTTTGACACTTTGAGACAGTTATGAAATGAGAGATACGGATACACAGCAAATTGGCCAGTGTTACCAAGTGTTGATTTTTCAGTGTAACATTTCTAGTGTTGATTCAGGTGTTACATTAAATCTGTAAATGTTTTGGATACGAATCTGGGAATGAGAATGGTGGGGCAGACTGCACGCTTTGGAAAGGAGTAAGGCTAGGACGGTAAGATGGAGGACAGGAGACAAAAACCAGGTAAGTGGAATATAGAACGTGTTATGTGTAAATATGGAATGGGGAATTACCCAGGCCTTCTGGAAGATCTGATGGAGAAGATGACGGACAAAATGAAACATGTTTTGAGTGATTATGGAATGCAGGATGACACAGAACTTTTGGAAGAGCAACAGAAGGAAATTGAAAGTAACGAGAGTGAGGTTGAATTAACTGCGGTGGCAGGTGCAGCGATGACCGCAGAGAAGGAGCTGAGTGTAGAAGGAAGCGGTGTGGTGAGGAAGATTGGCATCAAAAAGAGGGATACGTGCTCCAGTAGCTCATAGATGGAACCTGACGAGAGTGAGGATTAAGTACCTGTGGTGAGGATCGCTGAGTTTGGACATGATGAAGAAGAATCTGGTCCAGTAGGAGTGACATTTTTGGAGAAAGTGGACCCTTGCCTTTAGGCAGATCCATTTGTGGTTTCAGGGTGGGTAAGAAAGGAGTTGGATGCAGCTGAATCAGCAAAGGTAACCGGTAGTGGACTTGATATTTGTTTGTGTCTCTTCTGATCAGAAGGAGCAGGCACTCCATGATCTGTTTCTTGCTCTTAGGAACAGGGCACCATTGAAAGGACTGATTTCTGGGGTAGTGTGTAGTGATGGAGCAATTGGAGATTCCTGGTGTTTGTGACCCCCACAGTTTGGTGCGACGCAGACTTGGTGGGGAGCATGGTGAAACAGAGGAGTCACTGTCAGTCCTTTTGAGTCAGTCTCTACCCGACAAAGTCATGGTGTGATATGTCAGGTCAGGTATCCTGTTAGAGCTTTTGTGCCGAATCCACTCCGTTGCTTCAGGTGCCATGTTTATGGTCATGTCACAGTGAGTAGTAGATTTGTGCCAGCACAGAGGGCTAGGCCAACAAGTGATTTATGCTTCAGTAAGGTTGGCTTCTTAGCATTCATAGCAATTGTTACCAACTGTACCGCAGAAATGGAACGTAAGTCACAGAAAATAGATGTTGTGGTGGCTGCTGCAGAGATGTATTTGGCTATACGAGATTTGACTTGAGAAGAATTACAGGGTGTGCTGAGAGGTGGTTTCCAGTCCTCCCAAGCTGTTGGCATGGAGCAGGAGCAGATAGGGTCAAAGTAGTGGAATGGGGTACTGGTTTTTAATGAATGTAGGTGGTGGTGTCTAGGGCTATACAGGGCCATGCAAAAGCATTCATCCCCCTTGGCATTTTTCCTATTTTGTTGCATTACGACCTGTAATTTACATTTTTAAGATTTTTATTTGGATTTAATGTAATGGACATACTCAAAATAGTTTAAATTGGTGAAGTGAAATTGAAAAAATAACATGTTTCAAAAAATTTTAAGAAAATTAAAACGGAGAAGTGTTGCGTGCATGTGTATTCACTTTGCATTCCCTTTGCTATGAAGCCCCTAAACAAGATCTGGTGCATCCAATTACCTTCAGAAGTCACATAATTAGTTAAATAAAGTCCACCTGTGTGCAAACTAAGTGTCACATGATCTGTCACATGATCTCAGTATATATATATATATATATATACACCTGTTCAGAAAGGCCCCAGAGTCTGCAACACCACTATGCAAGGGGCTCCACCAAGCAAGCGGCACGGAGCTCTCCAAACAGGTCAGGGACAAAGTTGTGGAGAAGTTCAAATCAGGTTTGGGTAATAAAAAAATATCTGAAACTTTGAACATCCCACGGAGCACCATTAAATCCATTATTAAAAAATGGAAAGAATATGGCACCACAACAAACCTGCCAAGAGAGGGCCGCTCACCAAAACTCGCAGACCAGGCAAGGAGGGCATTAATCAGAGAGGCAACAAAGAGACCAAAGATAACCCTGAAGGAGCTGCAAAGCTCCACAGCGAAGATTGAAGTATCTGTCCATAGGACCACTTTAAGCCATACACTCCACAGAGCTGGGCTTTACAGAAGAGTAGCCAGAAAAAAATATCTGTATTCCCAGTCATGTGAAATCCATAGATTAGGGCCTAATGAATGTATTTCAATTGACTGATTTCCTTAAATGAACTGTAACTCAGTAAAATCTTTGAAATTCTTGCATTTATATTTTTGTTCAGTGTATATGTTGGTTGTTTTTTTAAGTCAGTGTGACTGTTTGGTTGAGTGGGTAAAATTCCAACAAAATGTATGATCTCTTGTTTCTAATCTGTCTAAATGAAGCATTGAAAAAATAAAGGTGGAATTCCACAAAAAATAAACCTCCATAGGCCCTTATCATAATTAGCATTTTAAAAACCACTGATTGTATGAGAAACACAGCTTTTGTGTTTTGATGCTACCTTTTACATACACTGAAACCCCCGAAAGTGTTTTCACAACACTCTCTTAAAAACACCAATATTCAGGTTGAAGAACCACTTTGACACACCCAGAGTACTTAATTCCTGTTTCACAACCAATTCTGTGTATTAAAACACATACATTGGGTTGACATTCAAACACCAGATCTCAGTTTAGGTGCTCTACTTTTCATTGTTTCGTTACACAATAATGGTGTTTTGAGACTTTATATTTTTACAGTGTACTTGCTAACACAGGTACTGCTGTGCCTGTGAGTCTTGAGCGCTTGAGTGCCTGAGCGGGTGTACTCCTCCTCTTCTCCTTGGTGGCTTTAACACCCCTGAATTTAACATGTGAACACATGAACCTGTGATATAGTGTGATCACGTGATTTAATGTGATCACCTGACCACATGTAAAGCAACATGTGATAACATGAAACTACACGTGATAACGTGAGCACATATGAAAACACAATCTCGATCTTATGTGAAATAAATGTGACAACATGGGGATGCAAAATGTCAACATGTGATGCCATGACACTACACGTGACAACATTTGAGCACATGTGAACACCCAGGTGTCAAATGTAACTTACTATATTTTACTTTGAAAGGCATAATTGACAGCCATGGTCCCCTGCAGGTTTTGTCTAGTTCCCTGTTTGTTCCAGGGACTTCCCCAAGGGCATTTTTTTTAAAGACGCTCTTAGAACATTGTGTCATGGACCCTGGAGGTTGTTGTCTAGTTCTGTTCAAAGATGGACAATATTTCTATTACATGTATTTGAAATATATATTTCAGTATTTTGTAATTTGTATTACACTGGGCTGAACTACACTCCAATGTGTTTTGTAACGAGATACTTTCGAGAGCTGTAATTCGTATTTTCAAAATACTTTTCTATACAAATTTTTATAGAGGTTCACCATTTTGTGTAGTGATGGGTCGTTCGAACGAGTCGCCTCTAAGAGCCGGCTCTTTTAGGTGAACGTTGGGATCCGGCTCGCATATCAGAAGAGCCAAATATATTTATAAAAAAATAAATAAAAATAAGATATGAATAATCAAAAGACTTAACTTAATAGAATTAACTAATTCAAAGAATGAAAAAAGAAATTAAATAATATAGGCCTAAATGCTCATTCGTTCTGACTGTCCGCTCAGACTAACAGCCTCACCTGTTGTTCCTGTCAATCAGACACGCAGTGTCAACCAATGAACCAAAGATGCGTGAGGGAGTGCCGAGCCATCTCACTCACAGTCACACACTTAGCAGCCGAGGAGAGAGAGGAAGGACAGCTGTGAAAATGACAGCTGGAAAATGAGTCAGAAGCACAGTAGCATTTGGATGCATTTTAATAATGTAGACAATGTTAGAACACAGTGTAGAATTTGCCAAAACAAAATCTCATATAAAGCTGGTTCTACGCACAGCCTACACCGGCATATGTGAACTGTGCACCCAACTGTGAAGCTAGCTGTAGCGGAGCTTCGACAAACTAGCGGGCCTTGCCACTGACTGCTGGACATCAAGGGTAACCACCGGCATATGTGAACTGTGCACCCAACTGTGAAGCTAGCTCATTGAAGATTTTTCAATGTCTAGCTGTCTTCTGGACTGCTTTGAGTTCAGCGACAGACACACCTCAGAGAACTTGGCAGAGGGAACTGTTGAGAGTGGCCAGAGAATGGCAAGTAGATGGAAAAGTGGTCTGTTGTGTTAGCAACAATGCAGCTAACATAAGCAAAGCCATGAACATTTTTAAATGGACCCATCATCCATGTCTTGCCCACACAATCAACCTGATTGGAAGAGATGCTCTGAAGGTGATGAAGCCCACTGAGGACAAAGTGAAAGCAGCTGTGGAATACTTCCACAGGCGCACAGTAGGTGCTGAAAAACTAAAGTCTACACAATGCTAGATGGGGATGCCTGAGGTGAGGCCTAAACAAGACTGCACTACAAGGTGGAATTCAACATTTTATATGTTGAAGAGGTTTCTTGAGTCAAAGGATGCCATCATCTCTATACCTGGCCATTGTCAATGCACCTGTTGATGCTCTGACCCAAGAGTAATGGGAGGTGGAGGAGGTGGTGTGCAGAGTCCTGGAACCCTTTGCGCATGTCACCTTGGAGATCAGTGGAGAGAGGTACAGTAAGCAGTTATTACTACATCATTATTTAATCCAGCATTATATATGTATATGAGCAGTAGATGAGAATGTAGTATCAGTAGACAAACATGAACCTGAACTAATAAGTTACTGTTCTCTCTTTTCAGCTATGTGACAGCCTCAAAAATGATACTCCTGTGTAAGGGTCTGTAGCGAATCCCAGCAAGCCGCCAGAGAGAAGCAAATGTAACCACAGGACATGTGACAGAGTTGATGGACACCCTAATTTGATCAATGGACAGAAAGTTCCACAGAATGGAATATAATCACGTGCTATCAGAAACCGCTGCACTTGACCCCAGGTTTAAGAAGTTAGCCTTCAGTGATGCCAGAGCGATTGATGAGGCTCTTCAAAGAATCCCCTCAGCAGCAGGGAGGGACAGCCCCAGCAGTCAGCTGGCTCAGGCACCAGGGCAAAAGCAGAAGCACCAGCAGTAGTGCCACAAACGTCTACTGTTTGGATGCTGTTTGGCGAGAGAGCAACTGGGGATGCAGCACGAAGGAATCCCTCAGCAGATGCCATAATGGAGGTCCAGTCCTATTTGGATGAGCCCCTCCAAAGATCTGCAGATCCTCTGAGCTGGTGGAAGAACAAGGCCTCTGTCTACCCACGGCTTACTAAAGTCATGACAGCGAGACTCTGCATAGTGGCCACATCCGTTCCCTCTGAGAGGGTCTTCTCGAAAACGGGACAAATAATTACTGAGCGAAGAAATCGCATCAGCCCCTCGAAGGTGAGGCAGCTTGCATTTCTGAATGCATATCTCTCATCAAAGCAAAATATGGTCAGCATTGCTGTGTGCTGCTGGTTATAACTTGGCAATAAAGAAGAGAGAGAAAAGAGGGACCAGTTTAATGTTTTAAGAAGGATGCTGCAGTTTTGCACATTGTAATTTCTTTTTTCTTAGATATGGTGCAATATTTTATTATGCTGTTCAGATTGTATTTGTTTTGAATGGTTAGATTTATATGCACTTTGTTTATATACATTCAAAAGTTATACTTTAAATGCAAATGTTTAGTAGCATTCTTTTTCATAACAAACCAATGCATTTTTAAATACATTGTGGATAAGGTAGAGTGATATCATTTAATAATTTAATTTGAATTGCTTTAACACCAATCATAGTCAAACTATCACAAACTGTTTGACTTGAAAAAATACAAAACATATTTTTTTTAAAGAGCCGTTTGGGAGCCAAAAGAGCCGACTCTTTTTGGTGAGCTGAACCGAAAGAGCCGGAATGCCCATCACTAATGTTGTGGCCCCCTTTCACCCTAGATTGTTATCAGAAATCTGATGGCACTATGGTGTGATAAGAGTTTCTGCTAAATGAACTAAATATACTGTAAAGCTCATGCAATTGGAAAGCATGCTGAGTATTATTTTATTGAGCTCCGCCCCAAAACAATGTTTTGCCAAGAAGGGATACAGCTTTTGTCAAAATATACTTTTCGTAGCAGGTTTAGGACAATTTACGCAGCCGGTTAGGATAATTAACCTAGCAGATCCAGAGCATTTAGTTAAGCTGTATCCCATCTAGACATGACCTCGACACAAGGCCAACTGCTTTGCGGTTCATTTGGTATGTTCATTTTCACATATACATTTACATCTGTTGTAGGGACTGTATTTTTGATAGCTAGGGCCATCTACTTGAAGTGCTGCCTGTCTTCCCAGAAGCCTACTTGGTGTGTGAACTGCTGACTGCTCATAGCTTACAGATTATTGTTCACACATCAACCAGGATCAAGGGGAAAGGAAATGTGTGACTTGTTTTTGTAATCAGTAGCTGTATTGGAGGGGGAGTGGTTTCACCTCTCCTAGGCAATCAGCAATTAGTACAGGGAGGTGTGCTCTCCACCTCTGCTAGGGAATTATCAATTAGTGTTAGTACTTCAGTCGCCCCTGGTTTCTCATTGGCAAAACTAAGATCGTCGCCAAAAACAAAGACGGTTCTGTCGAGTTGTTCTGCAGAATTCTTCGAGGAAGGCGCCGCACCGCTCGCTCACTTGAGTATCTTGCCTAGTTATTTTCTGATTATTTCATGTTGCTGTTTTGCGGCTTTGGCAAGTGTGTGTCTGTTCGTTTTCTATACCTGTTCTCTCCTCTCCCTGTGGGCTTTACAGATGCTCCCCACCCCTTGGCTGCAACCCTTAAAATGTAATGTACTCTGCGCGCACAACCCATGTGGAATTCCGGGTGTCTAGCAGATCTGCAGTCAAGAACGGCAATTTAATTTCAGCCTATGCCGGCCTTCCATCCCTTGAGTTTTTGGCTTCAATCTGACTACGTTTTCTCTCATAGTCCAAGAGTATCTGTTCATCGCACTGGTGGCACAGGTCTACTCATTTCTGCTAACTGGAGATTTTCTCTTTTCTCCCTCGCTCACCTGTCCATCTGCTCATTTGAAATCAGTACTGTCACTTGTCAACTCAAGCTTAACATTGTTGTAATCTTCACCCACCAGGTGCCCTTGGAAAGATCCTTAATGAGCTTGATACCTTGATAAGCTCATTTCCTGACGATGGTTCACTGCTCTTCGTACTTGGCGACTTCAGCTAGAATAGTGATACAGTGAATTATAAGTGAAAGAATCTGTCTGTTAACAATTGTTGGAAAAATGACTTGCGTCATACACAAAGTAGATGTCCTAACCGACTTGCCAAAACAATAGTTTGTTAACAAGACATTTGTGGAGTGGTTGAAAAACAAGTTTTAATGACTCCAACCTAAGTGCATGTAAATTTCTGACTTCAACTGTAACAGCTTTATTCTGAAATTGATTAAATGTTTTTTCCCCTCATCGATCTACACACACACCCCATAATGACAAAGCAAAAACAGATTTTAGAAATAAAAAACAGAAAACCTTATTTATGTAAGTATTCAGACCCTTTGCTGTGAGACTCAAAATTGAGCTAAGGTGCATCCTGTTTCCATTGCTCATCCGTGAGATGTTTCTACAACTTGATGGGAGTCCAACTGTGGTCAATTCAATTGCATGAACATGATTTGGAAAGGCACACACCTGTCTATATAAGATCTCACAGTAGACGAAGCAAAAACCAAGCCATGAGGTCGAAGGAATTGTCCGTAGAGCTCCGAGACAGTATTGTGTTGAGGCACAGATCTGGGGAAGGGTAGCAAAAAATGTCTGTAGCATTGAAGGTCCCCAAGAACACAGTGGCCTCCATCATTCTGAAATGGAAGAAGTTTGGAACCACCAAGACTCTTCCTAGAGCTGGCCGCCCGGCTAAACTGAGCAATCTGGGGAGAAGGGCCTTGGTCAGGGAGGTGACCAAGAACCCTATCGTCACTCTGACAGAGCTTCAGAGTTCCTCTGTGGAGAAGAGAGAACCTTCCAGAAGGACAACCATCTCTGCAGCACTCCACCAATCTGGGTTTTATTGTACACTGGCCAGACGGAAGCCACTCCTCAGTGAAAGGCACATGACAGCCCGCTTGGAGTTTTCCAAAAGACACCTAAAGGATTCTCAGACCCTGAGAAACATTCTCTGGTCTGATGAAACTAAGATTGAACTCTTTGGCCTGAATGCCAAGCGTCACGTCTGGAAGAAACCTGGCACCAACCATATGGTGAAGCATGATGGTGGAAGCATCCCGCTGTGGGGATGTTTTTCAGCGGCAGGGACTGGGAGACTTGTCAGGATCGAGGAAAGATGAACGGAGCAAATTACAGAAAGATTCTTATTGAAAACCTGCTCCAGAGCGCTCTGGACCTCATACAGGGGTGAAAGTTCACCTTCCAACAGGACAACGACCCTAAGCACACAGCCAAGAAAATGCCGGAGTGGCTTTGGGAAAGGTCTCTGAATGTCTTTGACTGGCCCAGCCAGAGCCCGGACTTGAATCTTATCGAAATGACCTGAAAATCTCTGAATTGACCTGAAAATAGCTGTTCAGCGACGCTCCCCATCCAATCTAAACATAGCTTGAGAAGAATGGGAGAAACTCCCCAAATACAGGTGTGCCAAGCTTGTAGCGTCATACCCAAGAACACTCGCGGCTGTAATCGCTGCCAAAGGTCCTTCAACAAAGCACTGAGTAAAGGGTCTGAATACTTATGTAAATGTGTATTTCTGTTTTTTTTGTTTGTAAAACATTTGCAAACAACCTGTTTTTGTTTTGTGGGTTGATGAAAAAATCTATATTTAATCTATTTTAGAATACGTCTGTAACGTAACAAAATGTAGAAAAAGTCAAGGGGTCTGAATACTTTCCGAATGCACTGTATAAAGGTTAATGGAAAAATCATCTGTAAGATCATCTTGAGATCATCAAGCAGTGGTGGAAAAGTACTCAAATGTCAAACTTGAGTAAAAGTAAAGATACCTTACTAACAGAATATGACTCAAGTAAAAGTGAAAGTTACCCAGTAAAATACTACTTGAGTAAAAGTCTAAAAGTTTCTGGTTTTAAATGTACTTAAGTACAGTGGTAGAAAAAGTACTCAATTGTCATACTTGAGTAAAAGTACAAAGTAAAAGTAAATGTTATACATCAAATTCCTTATATTAAGCAAACCAGACAGCACGATGTTCTTATTTTTAATTACGGACAGACAGGCAAACTCCAACACTCAGACATAATTTACAAACACAGTATTTGTGTTTCATGAGTCCACCAGATCAGAGGTAGTAGGGATGACAAAGTGTATCATTGATGGGTGACCTAATTATATCCTGGTAGAACATTTTAAATGTGATGATTACTTTTAGGTGTCAGGAAAAATGTAAGGAGAAAAAAGTTGCATATTTTCTTTAAGTAATGTAGTGGAGTAAAAATAGTAAAAAATATAAATAGTGAAGTACAGATATACCAAAAAAACGAATTAAGTAGTACTTTAAAGTATTTTTACTTAGTACGTCACACCACTGTCATCAAGTATATCCATAACCGAACTCATCTTCAATCTACTGAAAAAAATTATAATCTGCTAGAGCTAATGTATTATTCCATTGGTCACAAATGTGACCGCTTAAATATTTTAATATACCACGAGCATCATGGATTCAATGTATTCAAAATGTAGGCACATTTCTTAACTATACCATTTATATATTACATTTAAAAAGAAAACATTTATACATTTCAACAATGTATTTGTTTTATAAACTGTTGAATACCGAATTCTGGTGCAAAATTCGTCTGTAAAAGTAAACCTTGTAGATGTATGCTTGTGGTCTTGTGATCATTTTGAGAAATCATATGAAACTTCTCTGATTTATAGTAGACACCTTAATAATGCTTAACATATGACTTATTTGTTGATAAATACAAATTATCTAGAGCCTGCAAAGTACAAATATTGTTTGGTATTGTGACCGATGGGATTAAATGGTTTAAATTAGGGCTAGCACTATTCTAGGATTAGGGTTTTCATAAGTGATTATGAGTGGCTGTAACTGGAATACGATTAGTCACTAATGTCGTACAGTGTACATATTCACGTCTGTGAGCACATTAGCACTTCAATATGCTTGTTCCAATTCACATCATATTCTGACCTACTCAATGCTAATCCTGTATTCCTACTCAGTACCTGAGAGCATGGAGAGACGCAGGTGTGCTTTTATCTCCATTGTGTGTGTGTGTGTGTGTGTGTGTGTGTGTGTATTGTTGGGCTATCAGTGAGACCCGGGCTAATGATGATTGAATTGAAAAATGCATCCAGGCAGGCCTGTGTCTCAGAGGGCCCTGTTTACTGCAAATTACTATGTGAACAGGGGAACACACAAACACGTGTGCAGGCACACACGTAAACACACAAGATGAACACAAGCATGCACAAACACACATGCACACACACACAATCTAGCACACACACACGCATGCACACACACACACACACACACACACACACACACACACCCTCATTAGCTTTGGGTAATGAACATAAAACTAATACAATAGACCTGAATAGATAAACAGGCTAAATTATGAAATCAGTCCTGCTATCTGGGACTATGCTAATAATTACATGTTAATTAAACAAACAGTATCTTATTGTGGAGCTCATAACATTTACATGTTTAAAATGCAATGAGCAATATAACATTTTTATGTACGTAAACTCAGCAAGAAAAGAAACGTCCCTTTTTCAATGTCTTTCAAAGATAATTAGTAAAAATCCGAATAACTCCACAGATCTTCATTGTAAAGGGTTTAAACACTGTTTCCCATGCTTGTTCAATGAACCATAAACAATTAATGAACATGCACCTGTGGAACGGTCGTTAAGACACTAACAGCTTACAGACGGTAGGCAATTAAGGTCACAGTTATGAAAACTTAAGACACTAAAGAGGCCTTTCTACTGACTGAAAAACACCAAAAGAAAGATGCCCAGGGTCCCTGCTCATCTGCGTGAACGTGCCTTAGGCATGCTGCAAGGAGGCATGAGGACTGCAGATGTGGCCAGGGCAAAAAATTGCAATGTCCGTACTGTGAAACGCCTAAGACAGCGCTACAGGGAGACAGGACGGACAGATGATCGTCCTCGCAGTGGCAGACCACGTGTAACAACACCTGCAGGATCTGTACAACTGAACATCACACCTGCGGCACAGGTAAAGGATGGCAACAACAACTGCCCGAGTTACACCAGGAATGCACAATCCCTCCATCAGTGCTCAGACTGTCCGCAATAGGCTGAGAGAGGCTGGACTGAGGGATTGTAGGCCTGTTGTAAGGCAGGTCCTCACCAAACCCACCGTCGCTGGACCAGACAGGACTAGCTAAAAGTGCTCTTCACTGATGAGTTGCGGTTTTGTCTCACCCGGGGTGATGGTCGGATTCACGTTTATCGTCGAAGGAATGAGCATTACACCGAGGCCTGTAATCTTGAGCGGAATCAATTTGGAGGTGGAGGGTCCGTCATGGTCTGAGGCGGTGTGTCCAGAAATTTCCGGGAACTTGCAGGTGCCTTGGTGGAAGAGTTGGATAACTTCTCACAGCAAGAACTGGCAAATCTGGTGCAGTCCATGAGGAGGAGATGCACTGCAGTACTTAATGCAGCTGGTGGCCACACCAGATACTGACTGTTACTTTTGATTAATTTTGATCCCCCCCTTTGTTCAGGGACACATTATTCCATTTCTGTTAGTCACATGTCTGTGGAACTTGTTCAGTTTATATCTCAGTTGTTCAATCTTGTTACGTTCATACAAATATTTACACATGTTAAGTTTGCTGAAAATAAACGCAGTTGACGGTGAGAGAACGTTTATTTTTTTGCTGAGTTTATATAATGACAAGCCTTGAGGTAAACAGAGTCTGCTTCTCAAATGGTACCCTATTCGTTGGTGCACTTCTTTCGACCACGGTCCAAAGTTCTCTGGTCAAAAGTAGTGTACTATATAGAAAATAGGGGTGGTGGGTAGCCTAGTGGTTAGAGCGTTGAGCGTTAACCGAAAGGTTGCTGGATTGAATCCCCGAGCTGACAAGGTAAAAATCTGTTGTTCTGAACAAGGCAGTTAACCCACTGTTCCCCAGTAGGCTGTCATTGTAAATAAGAATTTGTTCTTAACTGACTTGCCTACTTAAATAAAGGTATAAAAATTGGGTGCCTTTCAGATGTACCCAGGGGACTTGGAGTGTGAAGGGTACTAATCTATGTAAAAACTATTAAGCATGCGTGCACAGATACTGTACTTGCACACACACCATTTCCATACACAATTACATAAACCATGTGAACAACTGCGTAGGAGTTGTTTTAATGGGTTATAATAACAGGTCTATGTGGAACAGCTGACCCTTCCGCCCCACGTCTCTGACCCATCATCAGCATCTCCCTTCTTAAATACACCACTGGTTAAATAAATGAATGTCTATCAGGTTGTGAGGAAGAGAGAGACTGAGAGAGAGAGAGAGCAACAGAGAAGGAGTGGGGAGGGGCAGGGAGGCTGGGAAAGATGGAGAAATGGAGGGTGCTGATGTGGCAAGACAGAAAGAGAGAGAGGAATGGAGGGAAAGAGAGAGATAGTAGGGGGAGAGGGAGAAGAGGATATGGAGAGCAGGAGAAATGGAGAAAGGGAAAAGAGGCTGACAGACTGGCCTTCAGAATGAGAGATGAGGGCCAGCCCTGGCTTGTCAGAGACAATTTCAACTCAAATCTGTCACTAACTGCTCCTCACAGACCAGAGCTATACACAGAGCGAGGGAGAAGGCTATAAAAGAGATGCATGTTAACGTGAGGCAAGCTATACAGCTTCAGTCAGTCTATCATTGAGTGTCCAGTTAATTTGCTTCAATGGAATTTGAATTGAACTGCTATTGAATTGAATTGACACTTATGCTACATGTCATAGACCAATACATCTGACATATGGGTCCTAGGCTACAATGACAAACCCCTGGTGGATAGGCCAGTGGTACTTTCTCCAGTGCTGTACACCAATAGAATAACACTGTATGAGTCTGGAGAGGCAGAATCACATTGACAGGTTGGTTGGGCTCAGCTTCCCTCTCTATATTACTTTAACACAGACCTCTTCGTCCTCAGATTGAAGTTTACCTCCTGTGGGAGCGCTACAGACACTGTAACAAATTTAAAAAGCAGCCAAATCTTCTCTCTTCGCCTTAAAACTCAATTTCCCCCCTTGCAGCATGTTGTTGGGAATCTGATAGCTGCCAGAAACTGTGGAAAGCTAATGCATATCAACTGAAGGGTCAACTCCAGTCTCCCTAGTGTCACAAACACTGGGCTATACACACAAACCTAGAATATAAGGTCTGTTGGAGAGGGCGGGGGTAGAGGAGAGGAGAGGAGAGGAGAGGAGAGGAGAGGAGAAGAGAGGAGAGGGAAGGGAAGGGAAGGGGAGGAGATATACAGCTGTTTACTGTGGATCCTGTATCAGAACAACACAAGAGATTCCTCACCACCTGTCTGTTGGTTTTAATAGGGCTCAGGTGTGTCTGCTCTCTTAATATTACATCAGGATGTTAACATTCAGATGAGAGGCCAGTGCATTAAACAGGTCCGGTCGCTATTAATCATTCTAAAATGAGTTGCTTGCTGAGTACATGCTGCTGTTCTATTCTACTCCATTCTAGAATTGTCTGTTCTTTTCTTTTGGAGAAACTCCTGGATTAGCGTGTCTTTATGGTTGTTGTTTTGGTTCTAATATTGTGGAAAGTCATCCGACAGTCAGAGTACCTCCGAAGTGGCTGCAAGCCATAGAGAGCATGAGCAGGGTTAGAGGTGACAGCAGCAGAGGTAGAAATACACACTGACACAGAGGATGAGAGATGCCATTCATAAAGCTTATACCTCTGGCTCAGAGAGAGATATATATATATATCTCTTGACGCATAGAAAAAGGGGATCAGGCAAATCCTCCTCTGCCAAGTTTAATAAAATCTGAAACATTGTTGTCTTCAACTGGATTATTTCAGTAACACAGAGGTTAAACATTATATTGTCTTGCTGGAGAAGGATATATAAAAGATACGGTTGTATATTAGACTTGCCAGTGAGAATGATTTCTCTTGAAGTTATTAAAACATCATAACTGCCCATGCCAAAACCCCTCCTCGAGTCAGTAAGTGATGTCCATATGCTTTCCTTAAAGCTTTTTCTTCCATTCCAATCCCAGTAATGTTAGGTTAGTGACATTGATTTTATTCTGTTATTTCACTTTATCATCTAATTAAATGTTAAATCAATTTTTCTAGGTTACTGTGGGTCTTTGGCATTGAAGGTGTCGTCTATGGCAAACCTGCTGAGTTGAAAATAATGGCCTTTTTTCAGAGAGAGAGAGAGAGCTTACTGTGCACTATTTTTCTGCTCTGGGATCCGTAGATATCAAAAGTAATTATTGTATTGACTTTGTGAAGCCGATAAGAGTGGAAGGCGAAGTGCACTCAGAGTGAGGGAAACAGAGTGATCTGATGGAAGCTGTCAACTCTCATGCCTATGTTTCAAATGCAAATTCACTGGATCGGAACTCAAACTGAATTTACACTGAAAGTTGTTGGAGATTCAAAGTGTAACGTTATCTCGTGCCGGTGTGCCGACTGCACAGCGGCATGTAATTCTCAGACGGATACTCAAGACCGTAGGAAAATTAATAAAACCATTTGCACCGGGATCAAGAAAGACTCATTTGGACATCTGAGACAACTAAATGTTCTATATGCAATTTTTCTTTCTCTGTTTCCATGATCAATTATGGAAGAGAGATTAGGGTGGACAGAGAATATGTTCTTTGTCCACCCTAGTCTCTTAGAAGACTATCATTTATATTTGATACATGGGGATTGAAGAGAATGGAAGTATGTGTCATCTGGTATAGTGGATCTTTTCCGGTCTAATAAAGGAGAAGGGGGGGTTCAACGAAGTTAACAGCACATTTCACTCTGTTTCTATAATCATGTTGTCTCACAACACACATAAAAGCAGTACATTGTACCCTTACGGAAAAAACACTTGATATTCACGTGATCTTGTGTGATCTCATGTGATCACGTGATTTAATGTGAAGTTAATAATGTGATAATATGTGACAACATGTGAAGCAACAGGTGATAACATAAAACCAGTGATGGAAAAAAGTGCCCATTTGTCATACTTGAGTAAAAGTAAAGATAGCCCATTTGTCATCCTTGAGTAAAAGTAAAGAAGTCCCCCTGTAAAATACTACTTGAGGTTTAAATAAACTTAAGTATAAAAAGTAAATGTAATTGCTAAAATATAAACATTTCAATTTTCTTATACTAAGATAACCAGACAGCACAATTTTCAAGTTTTTCTTATTCATGGTTGGCTAGGGGCACACTCCAACACTCAGATATAATTTACTAACAAAGCACTTAGTTACTTAGTCTACCAGATCAGAGGCAGTAGAGATGACCAGGGATGTTCTCTTGATAAATGTGTGAATTGGGCCATACTATGTTCCTGTCCTTCTAAGCATTCAAAATGTAACGAGTACTTTTGGGTGTCAGGGAAAATGTATGGAGTAGAAAGTACATACTTTTGGGGGGGGATGTAGTGAAGTAAAAGCAAAAGTAAAATATAGTAAAGTACAGATACTCCAAAAAATGATTTATGTAATCCTTTAAAGTATTTTTACTTAAGTACTTTACACCACTGCATAAAACTACACATGACAACATGTGAGTACATGTGAGAACATGATCTCATGTGAAATGAATGTGAAATAAATGTGTCAACATGGGGACGCAAAATCTCAGCCAACGATAACATAAACAACAGGACAACATGTGAGCACATGTGGAAACACGATCTCATGTGAAATAAATGTTTCAACATGTGATACCATGACACTACACGTGACAACATTTGAGCACGTGAAAACCCAGGAGTCAAATGATATTTCAAATATTTTACTTTGAAAGGCATAAGTGACTAATTAAATTTAAACGGTCATGGTCTCCTGCAGTTTTTGTCCAGTTCCCGGTTTGTTCCAGGGACGATTTTAGGACATTGTGTCACATTCCACTGGAAGTTTACAGCTAAATTCAGGCGTTAATGGATAGCATGGAACTCACCACCTTCCGGAGACACCTGAAACCCCACCTCTTTAAGGAATACCTGGGATAGGATAAAGTAATCCTTCTAACCCCCCCCTAAAAGATTTAGATGCACTATTGTAAAGTGGTTGTTCCACTGGATATCATAAGGTGAATGCACCAATTTGTAAGTCGGTCTGGATAAGAGCGTCTGCTAAATGACTTAAATGTTAAATGTTAAACATCACTTGGTATTTAAACCTTTTGGTTGCTAGCTACCTGAAGTTCCTGCTGCGCCACCAGGTCTGTGGTCATAATGAAGATTGGCAGGAATAAATGTCTGCGCTTGTCTAAAGTTGCAGTAAAAAAGAAAGTGAATATATATAACAACTTGAAGGTGTTATTTCTATAAAATGACAGTATGCAGCTGTATTCTGACTTCAATTACTATACAATCTTATACTGTGACCCCGCCTTCCTGGCCTTGAATGGGATTTGAATTCATAACCTCTTGAGAGCTGACAAACTGAAATGTCCTGCTACAGTGCAGCTACACCACCAGATCCATGAGCATGACACCTACTACCATACCCATATTCAAAGTCACTTAAATATTTTGTCTTGCCCATTCACCCTTTGAATGGCACACATACACAATCCATGTCTCAATTGTCTCAAGGTCAAAATCCTTGTTTAACTTGTTTAACTCTCCTCAACCTTCATCTAAACTGATTGAAGTGAATTTAACCGGTGACATCACTAAGGGATCATAGCTTTCATCTGGTCAATCAATGTCACGGAAAGTGCAGGTTTTCCTAATGTTTTGTACACTTACTGTATATTAACACACACACACAAAACAAAGGTATGGTAAGGATATTGTTACCTGGAGTACAAAAAGGTCCAAGGTAAACTTCACAGGTACACATATGAACTCACATGGTACAGTTTTGTACCTTGTAGGTGTAATGGGACAATTTTCTACCCAATATTTTAAATATAAGGTTGGATCATCACTGCGCTTTGATAGGTGGTGTCAATGTACTGGTGGGGCTCATTAGCATATTTTTGGGTGTTGCCAAATATATTTGTATTTCTTCCAACCGTCAGTGGAAGTGTTGTAGCAGTTTAAGTGTTTGATGGTTATGCCAACATAAGTTGAGTTTTTCTGTTGATGATATATGTTCTGTAAGCTTGGTAAGAGAATGTGTCAATTATGAGCTGCACTCTGAAGTGGTTATTGTACATTTTACATTATCTTAATGGCAATTTGTTGCTGTGAATTTGTCATTTCTTAACTGGATACTTCTTGTCAGTAAGTTATTGTAAAAGTCACAATCATTTGCTGGAAGAACATTGCCAGTAACCTACAGGTGTCACGGTTGTCGTAAGGATTGGACCAAGGTGCAGCGGGAATGTGTAAACTCATCTTCTTTTATTAGAAGGAACGTGAACACAAAACAAAATAACAAACAATGACGACGAAGACAGTCCTGTCAGGCTAAACGCTAAACACGGAACAACTACCCACAAAATCCCATAGAAAACACACCCCTCTTAAATAGGACCTTCAATTAGAAGCAGCGAGGAGCAGCTGCTTACAATTGAAGGTAAACACCATTATCTAAACATAGAACTAGACATACTAGATAAACATACAAATATACTAACATAGAACATAGCCCAACAAACCCCGAAACACTCTAAACAAACATACCCCTGCCACGTCCTGACCAAACTACAATAACAAATAACCACTTCACTGGTCAGGACGTGACAACAGGGCACTTGCTGCCACTAGCAATCCTGCCAGTAACCTACTGTGCCTTCACTGACTCTTCTGTTGACAACATGCACATCACTTGCTGATTGGCAGAATACTGTAACAGCGGCAACCTGTCAGAAGATTACAGGAGTGGCATATTCGAGGCGTGGCTTTCAGCTAGCTCTTTTTGGTCTCCCGTAAGAGGGAATGTCTGTTCATTGTTAGTTCCGTGGCCCTGTTACATTCTGATAAAATGGTAATGGGAAGTTTGGCTCTTTTTACCAACTGATCTTTTTGACTTGTTCAGTAAAAATAATGAATATTTTGCTAATTTGAGTCAGCAATGCCCAGAACATGCTGGACCCCCTACTGGTGAAAGACGAACTGAGAACTCAAAAGAGTCATGCTTCTATAAGCTATCATTTGTGACTGAGACTTGCAAAAGTGTGCTTTAAACAATGTACATTTGTTAATTGAACTTCTAACGAGAGTAGGAGGGGTGTGACTTTGTGACAATGACCAAACGAGCAGCCGATGACAGATTTGACATGCTATCATGTGTTTACGCTTGGTCTGATTGAATCTAGGCCTTAAAACCTGTTTGGGATAGGCATGCTGCTAGTGGGACACCTCGACAACATCCGGTGAAATGGCAGAGCGCCAAATTCAAATTAAATTTCAATAAATATTAAACTTTCATGAAATCACAAGTGCAATACATCAAAATAAAGCTTAACTTGTTGTTAATACAGCCGCCGTGTCAGATTTCAACTAGGCTTTACGGCGAAAGCAAACCATCGATTATCTGAGGACAGCGCCCAGCACACAAATGCATAACAAATCATTTTCAACCAGGGAGTTGCGACACGAAAGTCAGAAATAGCGATATAATATATGCCTTACCTTTGAAGATCTTCTTCTGTTGGCACTCCAAAAGGTCCCAGTTACATTACAAATGGTCCTTTTGCTCGATAAAGTCCTTCTTTATATCCATTAAAACTCAGTTTAGCTGGCGCGCTTCAGTCAATAATCCACTCGGTTTCCCTCCTTCAAAATGCATACAACATTAATCCCAAACGTTACCAATAAACCTTTCCAAACAAGTCAATCAACGTTTATAATCAAACCTTAGGTACCCTAATACGCAAATAAACGATACAATTTAAGACTGAGAATCGTTATTGTCTTTACCCGGAGAAAAATACCAAAGAACACGCTCTCATTCACACGCTTGGAAACACTACAGCCAAAATGGGAGCCACCTAGAAAAACTACAATTTCTGGCTCATTTTTCCAAAAACCAGCCTGAAACTCTTTCTAAAGACTGTTGACATGTAGTGGAAGCTCTAGGAACTGCAATCGGGCACGATTTCACCCTATTATAAAAGTGGCAGCCATTGAAATCAGTGGTTGGATGAATTTTTTTTGGGGGGGGATGCTTTGTCCTCGGGGTTTCGACCGCCATTTCAGTTCTGTTATACTCACAGACATTATTTTAACAGTTTTAGAAACTTTAGAGTGTTTTCTATCCAAATCTAATTATATGCAATCCAATTATATGCATATCCTAGGTTCTGGGCCTGAGTAGCAGGTAGTTTACTTTGGGCACGCTTTTCATCTTGACGTCAAAATACCGCCCCCTGTCCCAAAGAAGTTTTAATGCCAAGTGTTCCTGAGCACAGCTACTTTTTAATTGGTGTTGTCAGATAATTGCACCATTATTGACTTGATTTCGGGAAGCTGTTAGCGAAGTGCAGGAATGTATACTTGCAAATAAATCTGTGGCCGATCTCTGTCATGATCACAGACCTGGTGGCGAAGCAGGAATTTCAGGTTTCTGTCATCTAAGAGGTTGTGAGTTAATCTCCCAGGTGTGGTTGCTAACCAATGTTGAGGTCAATTCCATTTATGTTCTATCTAGTCAATTGAGAAAGTAAACCCAATCCCTAGTTTTCCAGTGTTTAAAATAATGGAATTTGAGTTTCTGTGTACTTCCTGAATACAGTTTGTTGTTGCATATTTACTGAAAAAATATAGTTCAGCTGTAGAAATACATTAAAAGTTGTTTCCACTAATTTCACAGCAACTCAGTAGCTGGTAACTTACTACAAAACAAACATTTGTGGAGTTTCATGTTATCACATGTTGAATCACATGACTTCAGAAGTGGAAAATCACATGATTTCACACGTAAATTGTGAAATCATGTGAAACTTCATTTAACCTTTCACATGTGAAAACGTGTTCTTGGAACACTTCAAATGTGAACAAAAAACTAATTCAGGATTTGAGGTAAAACACCCTTTCTGCTATGTCACAAATTCCGCAGCATTCCCCTAAACATTCATATCCTATAATATACAGTTGAAGTCGGAAGTTTACATACACTTTGACATTAAAACTAATTTTTCAACCACTCCACAAAGTTCTTGTTAACAAACTATAGTTTTGGCAAGTCGGTTGTTTACAGACAGATTATTTCACTTAGAATTCACTGTATCACTATTCCAGTGGGTCAACAGTTTACATACACTAAGTTGACTGTGCCTTTAAACAGCTTGGAAAATTCCAAATTCATGCAGCATCATGTTGTGGGGGTGCTTTGCTGCAGGAGGGACTGGTGCACTTCACAAAATAGATGGCATCATGAGGCAGGAAAATTATGTGGATATATTGAAGCAACATCTCAAGACATCAGTCAGGAAGTTAAAGCTTCGTCACAAATGGGTCTTCCAAATGGACAATGACCACAAGCATACTTCCAAAGTTGTGGCAAAATGGCTTAAGAACAACAAAGTCAAGGTATAGGAGTGGCCATCACAAAGCCCTGACCTCAATCCCATATAAAATGTGTGGGCAGATCTGAAAAAGCGTGTGCGAGCAAGGAGGAATACAAACCTGACTCAGTTACACCAGCTCTGTCAGGAGGAATGGGCCAAAATTCACCCAACTTATTGTGAGAAGCTTGTGGAAGGCTACCAAAAACATTTGACCCAAGTTAAACAATTTAAAGACAATTCTACTAAAAACGAATTGAGTGTATGTAAACTTCTGACCCACTGGGAATGTGATGAAAGAAATAAAAGCTGAAATAAATCATTCTCTCTACTATTATTCTGACATTTCACATTCTTAAAATGAAGTGGTGATGCTAACTGACCGAAAACAGGGAATTTTTACTAGGATTAAATGTCAGGAATTGTGAAAAACTGAGTTTAAAGGTACTTGGCTAAGGTGTATGTAAACTTCCGACTTCAACTGTATCTCTGCACTTAGCACTTAGCACTTAGTTATTAGTTAGTCTGACTCTTCTCTCATTTTTTATTTAATTCACTTATTTCAGCAATTTGAGGGTTTCTGTATATTTGTCTAATGTTGGTGGAACATATTATTCTGCTTTAATGTTACTCCTGAATCACTATGATAAATATAATCGTTTTTTTCAGTGCATGTTTATCAAAACTGAGATTTACTTTGAAGTCCAAGGTGTGGGAATACAGGTGAAATCAGTTACTGACACATACATTGTGGTGTAGCACAAAGATTGGAATGCTGCGAACCAAGAGATTGTGAGTTCAAATCCCTGGTAAGAATAACAATTGCTGTGTAAATAAAGAAGCACAAGGTAAGCATAAGTGTAAAATATTTAAGTTAAAATCACTGTGTGTGACATAACACTTCATTTTTGTTTGCAGGGCATTACTTGTGAAATCTCATGTGAAAGGTTATGTGAAATATCCTCACATGTGAAGTGTTCCAAAACACATGATTTCACATGTGTAAATCCACATCATCACATGTGGAGTGTTCCAAAAACACTTTTCAAATGTGCAAAACATGTGGAAATGCCACATGTGAAATCATGTGATTTTTCCATCAGGTAACCAAAGTCTTCAGACCAAGCTGAAAATGAAATAGAAAAGACTCACCCAAAACATGAACTTTGATCCTATTGCGCTTAATTAATGACCTTAATGACCTTGGTTTGCTCTTTGCTGATGCCTCCAAACAAAAATCAAAGGTGTGTGGTTTTTAGTTAGTGTGTGTGCGTGCACGTGCGTCTGCGTGTGCATGTGTGTGTGGTAGCCTGTGTGTTTATTTACAACCAAAGAGCTTTCAAAGTCGCTCGCTGCAGCACCTGAATTAGCAAGCATGTACCTTGGCCCCAATCATAATAACAGCAAGGAAGGCAGGATAATTGCTATCGCTAATTAGCCTCCTGTGGAAAGTAGGCAGGGGTTTCCAAGCATAGGACCTAACTAGGTTCTAGAATATTAATCAGCATTGTGTTTTGGTGTTAGCGACAGCCAACCATTGTACTCTTAGAATAATCATATAATAAGGCTTCAGATTTTAACCACTCTATTTCTGTAATGATAATTAGTCATTTAATCATATGCCCTCTTCGATTGTGCTTGAAAACTTGAGTTTGAACATTTTAATTTTGAACAGACGTTACCCTGCATCCCTCTCATGTGTGACTTTCCCCTTGGTCTGATCAGGAGCCAAATGAAAAACACTCCACATGATGGAATGACGTCTCTATTGACAAAATGATTGTGTAATGTTTCTCAGCGGGTGCGCTCGTTGATGAACAACAATGGTAATAGAATTGGAAATGCTTCAGTGAGCATCGTACATTATTACAGTTTAGTCTTGTGGAAAATACCAACGAACAAGCACTGTGTAGTGTACATCTGTGTGTTTTATGTGTATGTTTTATGTGTTGACTGTGTCTCAACTGTGTTGTGTTTCAACTGTGTTTGCTGTGTCTCAACTGTATTAGTTGTGTTTCAACTGTGTTTGCTGTGTCTCAACTGTGTTTGTTATGTTTCAACTGTTTCAACTGTGTTTGCTGTGTCTCTCTCTATCAGTGTGGGCGCTATGACATCACCATCAGGTTAGGTGAAAGGGGCAACTGTCTCTACCCCCAGGCTCTCTTGCTCCCCAGAGTCCCAATTTATGTTCCTGACCTTGTGTTAATCTACTCAATTAGATAACGAGAGGTTAGGCCTTTAAATCGAAGAGGAACCCTGCAGCGTACTGTACGTATGTATATACCTCAAAGGGCATCCATGCTATCAGACGTTTTCACCACCATACTGCTCACTATGCCGTCAGCTGCTTTTATCTAGCCGTGTGGTGTGAGGTAGATAGTTATGTATTTATCCAAGCTTACAGACCAGTTTATAGTAAACACAGTTTGTGTGTGTGTGATCTGTGATGTGATTCTGGTCAGATTAGATGATCATTTTCATTTTATTCCCCTTATTAAACGGGATAACCCTGGTGCGGTCGGACCACCACACGGGAGAGAGATGAGGTTTGTGGTGCTATCATAACACAGCAGTCAGGTTTAGATATAGCGTAGGGTAGTGGGTTGTGTGTCTCTGCACTGTGTTATTGGCTGATTGGATAATGTGGAGATGTGTGTGCAGGCTGAAAGCCAATAAGCATCTTGGGTAGATTAGCATCTTGGGTAGATTCACAATCATTTTTTTCATTTTTTCATTTTTTTTTTGAAATTTTTGACAGTCCCGAGATGCTCCCTGCAATGGCAGACACTTGCATGCACAGAGAATCTCACAAATACTTGCATGCACCCCCCCCCCCATCCAATTTAGTTTACATTTAAATTAATGGTAAATATACATTTACATTAGAAGAATATAATTTATGAATGCATCATTGTTTTTACCTTTATTTTAACAGGTTAGTCTCATTTACAAGAGAGACCTGTCCAAAATAGCAGCACACAATGTTGAAAACACATTTACAACATAAAACATACAGTTATAAATATAACTATTGATCCCTGAAGGAGGGAACAAGATATAACATACTATCGGGAGTCAACGACCAATCATATTCACCTGAAGAAAACAGAAATCACGCCCCAATGGGCCAATGGATGCCGAGCCCAACCTTGGAAGCCCCGCCTTCCTGGCTATAATACGGCAGCTCACATTAATTTGGTTAATTCAGTAACACTCCTTAGCGCTAACCTCCTGACGGTACAGGGCCAAAATATGTTAGATCTTGTTCCCTCTTTCAGGGAAGAGTAGTTATATTCATAACTGTATGTTCCCTTTCACTCTGTATAACATTATATTGTATTCTTTATTTTATTATTTGCACCAAAGAAAACAAGTGACAGACAACAATACAGATAAAAAAATAAAAACAATGTGCAGGTGTGGTTGGAAGCCCAAGGGCTTATATGAAAACGACACCACATAAAAACAATACATAAGTACAAAAATAAAAATAACATTTGTTTAAACTGATAACAAAACCTACTAATTATTCATGTATAGATAAATTGATTAATCATGAAAAATAAATCATATTTGTTTTGTTTAAAGGTGTGTGTGCATGTGAGTGTGTGGTAGTTAGGCTATATGGAAGAGATTACTGAGTAATTTGGTTCATCAGGCTGACCACCAGTGTTCGCTTGAAGTTATTGAGGGATGATGGCCGACAGCAGTCCAAGCACACACAGGTTCCACCGGCTCAAAAAAGGGGTTACTGAAGCCATCTTTTTACCTAATACGTGCGTTTTTCTGGATTTCTTTGTTGTTATTCTGTCTCTCACCGTTCAAATAAACCTACCATTAAAATGATAGACTGATCATTTCTTTGTCAGTGAGCAAACGTACAAAATCAGCAGGGGATCAAATACTTTTTTCCCTCACTGTATGTCCACAAAGCGCACACCGGAAACAGGCCATGCGACCTCCATTGTTCACTGGAAGCAAATGGAGGAGGTGAGAAAGGGAACAGCTTGAAAGCCAGGGACCTGTAAGACATAGGCATAACCTTGGGAGCAAAAGCTGCATTAGAATGTAACATCACTTTGGAGTCACAAGGCACAAACTCATAACACGATAGGGTTATTGATAGGGCGTGGAGATCCCCTACACACTTGGCTGATGCCAAGGCTATGAGCAGGGCAGACTTGTAGGAAGGACCTTCAGGTCCACAGTCTCCAGTGGTTCAAACGGAGGTTCGCACAGAGCGTCCAGGATCAAAGTCAGGTCCCAGATCATTGCCATAAGCTTAGACACAGGTCTGAGCCGATGCATGCCTTTCAGGAACCGCACCACCAGAGCATAAGATTTAGGGGTAGAACCATCAATCCCTACATGAGATGTCGAGATGGCTGCCATATACATTGGCTTGCGAAAGTATTCACCCCATTGGCATTTTTCCTATTTTGTTGCCTTACAACCTGGAATTAAAATATATTTTTTTGGAGTGGTTTGTATCATTTGATTTACACAACATGCCTACCACTTTGAAGATGCAAAATATGTTTTATTGTGAAACAAACAAGAAATAAGACAAGTCAATACTTTGTAGAGCCAACTTTTGCAGCAATTACAGCTCTTGGGGTATGTCTCTATAAGCTTGGCACATCTAGCCACTGGGTTTTTTGGCCATTCTTCAAAGCAAAACTGCTCCAGGTCCTTCAAGTTGGATGGGTTCCGCTGGTGTACAGTAATCTTTAAGTCATACCACAAATTCTCAATTGGATTGAGGTCTGGGCTTTGACTAGGCCTTTCCAATACATTTAAATGTTTCCCCTTAAACCACTCGAGTGTTGCTTTAGCAGTATGCTTAGGGTCATTGTCCTGCTGGAAGGTAAACCTCCGTCCCAGTCTCAAATCTCTGGAAGACTGAAACAGGTTTCCCTCAAGAATTTCCCTGTATTTAGCGCCATCCATCATTCCTTAAATTCTGACCAGTTTCCCAGTCCCTGCCGATGGTAAAACATCCCCACAGCATGATGCTGCCACCACCATGCTTCTCTGTGGGATGGTGTTCTCGGGGTGATGAGAGCTGTTGGGTTTGAGCCAGACAGAGCATTTTCCTTGATGGCCAAAAAGCTCAATTTTAGTCTCATCTGACCAGAGTACCTTCTTCCATATATTTGGGGAGTTTCCCACATGCCTTTTGGCAAACACCAAATGTGTTTGCTTATTTTATTCTTTAAGCAATGGCTTCCGTAAAGCCCAGCTCTGTGAAGTGTATGGCTTAAAGTGGTCCTATGGACAGATAGTCCAATCTCCACTGTGGAGCTTTGCAGCTCCTTCAGGGTTATCTTTGGTCTCTTTGTTGCCTCTCTGATTAATGCCCGCCTTGCCTGGTCTGTGAGTTTTGGTGAGCGGCCCTCTCTTGGCAGGTTTGTTGTGGTGCCATATTCTTTCCATTTTTTAATAATGGATTTAATGGTGCTCTGTGGGATGTTCAAAGTTTTGCATATGTTTTATAACCCAACCCTGATCTGTACTTCTCCACACCTTTGTCCCTGACCTGTTTGGAGAGCTCCTTGGTCTTCATGGTGCCGCTTGCTTGGTGGTGCCCCTTGCTTAGTGGTGTTGCAATTTCTGGGGCCTTTCAGAACAGGTGTGTATATATACTGAGATCATGTGACTTATCATGTGACACTTAGATTGCACGCAGGTGGACTTTATTTGACTTCTGAAGGTAATTGGTTGCACCAGATGTTATTTAGGGCCTTCATAGCAAAGGTGGTCAATACATATGCACGCACCACTTTTCCGTTTTTATTTTTTTGAATTGTTTGAAACAAGTAATTTTTTTCATCTCACTTCACTAATTTGGCCTATTGTGTATGTCCGTTACATGAAATCCAAACAAAAATCTATTTAAATTACAGGTTGTATGTCACGATTCCCACCGACGGTGGCGCCCCCTCCTGCTCGGGTGGCGCTCGGCGGTCGTCGTCACCGGCCTATTAGCTGCCACCGATTCCTTTTTGCTTTTCCCTTTTTTTATTTTGTGACACCTGTGGTAAATTAGCCATTAGAGGGGCTATTTAGTTTAGCTGGCCCGCTCCTGTTCGTGCGGGATTAATGATTGTTTATTTGACAGACGGTTTATGTTCGTGTCGACGTTGCTTTGACGCCGTATGTACTTTCTCCCCTGTGTGTGGGAACATTTGTTTTTGTGTGAGTGTATATTAAAAACACCACTACCCTGTGTTCGCTGCTTCCTGCGCCTCATTCCTCCTCCACGACTACCAAGCCGTAACATTGTAATGCAACAAAATAGGAAAAATGCCAAGTGGGATAAATACTTTTGCAAGGCACTGCAAACCTTCAATGTGGGAAAGAAAGGCCCTGCTCAAAAAGCTCTTGCAAGAGCTCTGAAAAGGAGAAACTCCTTTAACCTGACACCAACCCTCAAACGTGTGCCACTTGTGTATATATACAACCCTCTGGTAAAGGGCGCACATGGAGACTGTATAGTCCTTGTCACGCCCTGACCTGAGAGAGACATTTTTCTCTGTTTGCTTAGGTCAGGGTGTGATATGGGGTGGGCATTCTATGTCATGTATTTCTTTGTTTTTTGCCGAGTATGGTTTCCAATCAGAGGCAGCTGTCTATCGTTGTCTCTGATTGGGAATCATACTTAGGCAGCCTTTTCCCACCTGCTTTTGTGGGTAGTTGTTTTCGGTTTTGTTATCTGTTACCTGACGGAACTGTTGTCTTTACGTTGTTGTTATTATTGTTCTAGTGTTCTCAGTATTAAATAATTATGAACACTTACCACGCTGTGCTTTGGTCCCCTTCTTCTAACAACAGCCATTACAGTCCTTATCACATTCCAGGCTAAGTTACACAAGTAAAATGGGAGCTGTCTCAATATGGCCTTATAAATAAAAACGTACCAATGATTTAATCTCTGATTAGCTAAGGAAGACCAGCCCACTCTCATATAGCGGGTACAGTGATGTGTGAGGAAAGCTTTGGACTTAGTAACAAACACCAGCACCCCATGGTACACAGTGTCCAGCATAAGTAATGACGCCACAGGGGCATACATGAACAATATACCAGAATAATTAATTACAGGAACGAAAGTACCGGAAACAAGCCTCATTCTGACTTCAAAGTAAAACATTACTTATTACAAAAATAAAAACCACACTTGAGCCTAAGCTTTTTCACAAGACCTTTGAGGTGGGGTTTAAAGGTGAGAAACACATCTATCAAGAAACCCAAGTACTTTTAAGTTGCTACTCTTTCTATTTGCTTGTCCACCATAGTGAATATACATGGAGGAGTCAGGTTTCATCTTCACTTTCTTGAAAACCATCAACTTTGCCTTTTCAGCATTTAAAAGCAACTTCATCTGTCAGAGCTGAGTCTAGACAGAAGTAAAGGCAGACTGCATATCTTCAAATCCCTTATTCAGTGTTGCTGTGCAAAAATAAATAACTGTGATTTGACACATTTCTACCAACATTATTAATAGTAAACAACAGCGGTCCAAGAACAAATCAAATCAAATGTTATTTGTCACATACACATGGTTAGCAGATGTTAATGCGAGTGTAGCGAAATGCTTGTGCTTCTGGTTCCGACTGTGCAGTAATATCTAACAAGTAATCTAACAGTTCCCCAACAACTACCAAATACACACAAATCTAAAAGGGGTGAATGAGAATATGTACATATAAGTATATGGATGAGCGATGACCGAGCGGCATATGCAAGGTGCAATAGATGGTAAAAAATACAGTATATACATATGATATGAGTAATGCAAACATTATTAAAGTGGTATTATTTAAAGTGGCATTGTTTAAAGTGACTAGTGATCCATTTGTTAGTGGCCAGTGATTGGGTCTTCGTGTAGGCAGCAGCCTCTCTGAGTTAGTGATTGCTGTTTAGCAGTCTGATGGCCTTGAGATAGAAGCTGTTCTTCAGTCTCTCGCTCCCAGCATTGATACACCTGTACTGACCTCGCCTTCTGGATGGTAATGGTGTGAACAGGCAGTGGCTCGGGTGGTTGTTGTCTTTGATGTTTTTTCCTTCTTGTGACATCGGGTGCTATAGGTGTCATGGAGGGCGTTGTGCAGACCACAACACCCTCAAGAGAGCCTTGCGGTTGAAGGCGGAGCAGTTGCCGTTCCAGGCGGTGATACAGCCCGACAAGATGCTCTCGATTGTGGATCTGTAAAAGTTAGCCAGGGTTTTGCATGATAAGCCAAATTTCTTCAGCCTCCTGAGTTTGAAGAGGTGCTGTTGCGCCTTCTTCACCACACTGTCTGTGTGGGTGGACCATTTCAGTTTGTCATTGATGTGCATGCCGAGGAACTTAAAACTTTCCACTTTCTCCACTACTGTCCCTTCGATGTGGATAGCAGGGTGCTCCCTCTGCTGTTTCCTGAAGTCCACGATCATCTCCTTTGTTTTGTTGATGTTGAGTGAGAGGTTGTTTTCCTGACACCACACTCTGAGTGCGCTCAACTCCTCCCAGTAGGCCGTCTCGTCGTTGTTGGTAATCAAAACCACTACTGTTGTGTGGTCTGCGAACTTGACGATTGAGTTGGAGGTGTGCATGGCCACGCAGTCGTGGGTGAACAGGGAGTACAGGAGGGGGCTCAGCACGCCCCCTTGTGGGGCCCCAGTGTTGAGGGTTAGCGAGGTGGAGGGCTGCCCGTCAGAAAGTCCAGGACCCAATTGCACAGGGCAGAGTTGAGGCCCAGGGCCTCCAGCTTGATGATGAGCTTGGAGGGTACTATGGTGTTGGATGCTGAGCTGTATTCAATGAACAGCATTCTTACATAGGTATTCCTCTTGTCCAGATGGGATAGGGCAGTGTGCAGTATGATGGCGATTGCATCGTCTGTGGACCTGTTAGAGCGGTATGCAAACTGAAGTGGGTCTAGGGTGGCCGGAGGTGATATGATCCTTGACTAGTCTCTCAAAGCACTTCATGATGACAGAAGTGAGTGCTACGGGGCGGTAGTCATTTAGTTCAGTTATTATTGCCTTCTTGGATACAGGAACAATGGTGGCCATCTTGAAGCATGTGGGGACAGCAGACTGGGATACAGAGCGATTGAATATGTCCATAAACACACCAGCCAGCTGGTCTGCACATGCTCTGAGGACGTGGCTAGGGATGCCGTGTGGGCCAATAGCCTTGCAAGGGTTAACACGTTTAAATGTTTTACTTACGTCACACACGGAGAAGGAGAGGGGGGAGGGCGCAGTTCTTGTTAGCGGGCCACGACGGTGGCACTGTATTATCCTCAATGCGGGCAAAGAAGGTGTTTAGTTTGTCTGGAAGCGTGCCGTCGGTGAACCGTGATGTGGCACCTGTGACACCCCCTTCTGGACAGTTAACATATCAAATGACTTGCCATCAAACTGGACACACCGAGTTCTATCTGACAGGGAGCATTTGAACCATGAGACTGCCTGATCAGATAATCCTACGTTGACAAGTATTTGCAGCATGATGTCACGATCAACTGTGTCAACTGCATTTGACAGCTCAATGAACAGGGAGACACAGGGCTGTTTCTTGTCGACGGCATCATTTATATCATGAACAACTTTTGTTGCTGCAGTAGGAGTGCCATGCTATTTTCTGAAACCTTATTGAAACTTTGTTTTTACGTGTCAATTACATTTGATCTATTTCAATGAGCTTAGTTCAACTGTCGTAACCCAAAATATAAGCTTGTTTTCCTCCACTGTTTGTAAAGAATTTAAATGTAAATAAACACTGTACAGATAAAAAATATATTAAAAAAATAAGTAAAACTATAATTTTGATATCATGGATAGTCAGTCCTTGCATCCTTAGCTCTGTCTATGAATATGAGAGTGGTTACAGGATTCTAGCTTTAAGTATCTGTACTTTACGTGAATGTTAATATTTTTGACAACTTTTACTCTCGTACATTTTACCTGACAACCAAAACTCCTCGTAACATTTCCAATGCTCATGCATTCCACAGTAACGGAATTGCACTGAGACTCCGATTTTTCACTTAAAATGTATGCCAAGCAAAAACGATTGATTTCAAAGTTTAACAAACCGTACAGCTCTATGCACAAGGACTACTTTTAACAATTTACACAGAAAATTTTACCAAATCACATTTACTCGAATAACTGTGCAGATGCAAAGTTTGGTAACAGAATTTAAATAAAAGTTTCCACGTTTTCCAAAAAGCACAGCATAGTACAGTACAGTTCAGTGCAGTACTATACTCTACTTTTCTATACTGTGCTGTACTGTATTGCACTGAACTATTCTCTACTTTTCTTTACCCTACTGTACTGTGCTGTCCGAACTTGTGAACCCAACTGTGGTTGTGACTACTATAATTTCACATAGATTTTTATTCTGGAAATTCTGTTGAACAAAATTGATATCAATAAAAACACAAACTAATTGATAGGTCTACCTTTACTTGTTACTTCTGTGAACTTTCCTCATGGGGGAGAGAAATAAAAAATATATATGTGGGTTTTTGGAACTTTCAAGGTACAATGCAATGTTTATTAAACTTAAAGAAAGCAGAACATTTCTCCAAAACTAAATATAAGTGCTGATATTAGTTGGCAGGGGTCTTTACCTCAACAATGTGTTTTGATGTATTTCTAATACCTTTTAAGCCTTGTTCTGTTTGACCAGAAATCAAAGCCTTTGCTTATTCCTAATTCTTAGGATGGAAAATATTTGAAAAATGTATATACCTCTTAGCTTTAATTTGACACCCAATTTGATATGGTCCTATGAACTTCACATCCCGCGCCGGCTCCACGGTGTCTTAATGTAACCATGATTATTTCCGACACCAGTGCAGCTCAGTGTAAACAAGCGGAACGGTAGGGTTGGTATCTTCTTGCAACTCTAATGGCTGAATGATGGGCTGCGTCAAAAGCTGTGTGGGGAGAAATGAACACCTTTTTACTCATGTCTCGTGAGAAACCACTGATGGTAATAATGAGAGGAAGATCATCATTAGTCTCACATCAGCACCTCTCTGTCTGTTGCACTGAATTGCATCATAGACATTTGTCAGGGGTAAGTTGTTGTACCCTACGCATAACCCTGCACTTGTGTTATTATCACATACCTCATTCTCTGATAAAATCAGCCTTACGGTGTCTGGTTGTAGATTAGAAAGTCTCTTTTAGTCTGTGCTTGGCTGGTGAGATCTCCTCTCATCTCATATTAGCCACTCCCATCAGAGTCAGAGTTGTCTCTGAGTTTCCTCCAAATGGAATGCAGTCCTCTCCTCTCCAAAGTGTATAACTTTGCCTCTAGCACACATCCAGCCAACGCAGCACAGATTATTCACTATAATTGTTTGCACTTACCTACTCACAAAGCAGATTGGCAGAGTGCTCCATCTGTGTGGTATGCCCACGGTTCACAAACTCTGGGGACACTTTGTGTTGCGCAGTGGAGACTGACATCTGGGTTTGTCTGAATATGAAACAGTTTCGACTGGTTAGAGCAGTGAGAGTGAGTGGTTATGCCTGTGTTTGTGCATGGGTTACGGTGTCGACGTCAACTGCACCGCATACCGAAGAATCATCACCTGGGTTCAGGGTGATGATTGTAGCCTCAAGCTAATGTGCAGTAGACCTTGAGTTGACATGATGATAACCTTCATCTCAGGTACATGTTACACATGCCCTGTTTTACCAACCAGCACCGTCCATTGAAATGTACTGTAAATGGTGGAGTCTTATTATCAGTTAATTTACTAGTCGAAATGGAAAGAGAAATAAAGAGAGAGAGGCATTAAATGACTTCCAATCTCCATTCACCAATGCTGTCCGGGATCCTTGGGACTTCCCTACCGCATTGAAGTTGAAGTTTAAAATGGTTAAGGTAAGGGTTCAGGTTATGGTTAAGATTAGGGTACGGGTAGGGTTAGGGTTTCAGGTAGGGATGTCCCAAGGATCCCGGATAGTACTGACCATCTCCACTCAGCACAAATTACCCACAGTGCACTGCACTCTCCTCTCTTTTCACTCTTCCTCCCTGCCAAATTCCCTCACTAGCATGTGTCCCCTTGGCCCGAGGCACAGTGAGCCGTTACGGGCCTTGGCATGGTCTCCCACTGGTCCGTGTGCCAGCTCCACCAAGTATGATTGGCAGGAGGGAGGTTGGAACAGTCCAACTCCAGCAACGCAGGGGACAGGGCTGTGTGTTGTGCACTGGGAGTTTGTGCAAATGTTATGATCAACTCCTTCCTCCATCCAAGTTGTGTGGTGTTACTAAATCATCTTTGGACATATGTTTATTTTCCCTCCAAAACAGCTTGCTGAGTTATTCTAGCTACACTGTGCAAACCCAGGCAAAACTAGTCATTTAACTTTGCTTTCAGCTCATTTCTATTTCAGCTAGGAGCGGAGAGAGAAGCAGTCTAAAGTGTATATATAATTCACCGCAACCATCTGTCCAGGACATATGTTGTGTAATAACACTCCTTTACAGTATATGCTGCTATCCCTTGATCCGACCTCTCCTATCAAAATGGAGGGATGTTGTGAAGAGATGCGTTCCCTACGATACCTGCGAATACCTGCTCCCTCTGTTCTTGTCGTGATGACATGGCACAATGGAGGTCATCTCCAGCTCCACCCTGCAGTATGGATAAATCTCCAGTAATGAGGAGGTATGGATAGTGAGACGACACCCTGCCTGCAGGCTAATTATCCTGTATGTCAGAATCGTCATCAGGCCCATTGTGTAAGCACACACAGGAGGGTCATTCTCAATCAGACTCTCTTGTTGCCAGAGATCTTTTCTCTCTGCTGCATTGTGCCTTTGAGGTGTGCTTGTGAAACAAAGCTTCACAGCCATGACAGCTGGTATTTTGCGTGAGTGAAGTCATGTGATGCTCCAGAACTTTTCTTTAATTTCAGCCAGTAGTTTTGAAAATGGTGGTCACGAGCCACAACTGATCCCCGTTTTTGTGTTCTACGTCCTCCAATTGTGTACCAAGTCATCCATTTTGTATGATATGTTATATCCTGTATATATATATTTATATATATATACACACTACAGTTCAAAACCTTGGGGTCACTTAGAAATGTCCTTGTTTTTGAAAGAAAAGTAAAAAAAAATGGTCCATTTTACAGAGGCCTATTATCAGCAACCATCACTCCTGTGTTCCAATGGCACAGTGTGTTAGCTAATCAAAGTTAGCTAAATTAGCCTTTTAAGTTTATCATTTTAAAAGGCTAATTGATCATTAGAAAACCCTTTTACAATAATGTTAGCACAGCTGAAAACAGTTGTCCTGATTTAAAGAAGCAAAAAACTGGCCTTCTTTACACGAGTTGAGTATCTGGAGCATCAGCATTTGTGGGTTCGATTATAGGCTCAAAACAGCCAGAAACAAAGGAATTTCTTCTGAAACTCGTCAGTCTATTCTTGTTCTGAGAAATGAAGGCTACTCCATGCGAGAAATTGCTAAGAAAGTGAAGATCTCATACAACGCTGTGTACTACTCCCTTCACAGTACAGCACAAACTGTCTCTAACCAGAATAAAAACAGGAGTGGGAGTGCACAACTGAGCAAGAGGACAAGTACATTAGAGTGTCTTGTTTGAGAAACAGACGCCTCACAAGTCCTCAACTGGCAGCTTCATTAAATAGTACCCGCAGAACACCAGTCTCAACGTCAACAGTGAAGAGGCGACTCCGGGATGCTGGCCTTCTAGGCAGAGTTGCAAAGAAAAAGACATATCTCAGACTTGCCAATAAAAAGAAAAGATTAAGATGGGCAAAAGAACACAGACACTGGACAGAGGAACTCTTTCTAGGCCAGCAAACCGGAGTCGCCTCTTCACTGTTGATATTGAGACTGGTGATTTGCGGGTAGTATTTAATGAAGCTGTCCTCTTGCTCAGTTGTGCAGGACATAACATATCATACATATCATATATTTAAGCAATAAGACCCGAGGGGGTGTGGTATATGGCCAGTATACCACGGCTAAGGGCTGTTCTTATGCACCTCGCATCGTGAAGTGCCTGGACACAGCCCTTAGCCATGGTATATTGGCCATATATCACAAACCCCCAAGGAGCCTTATTGCTATTATAAACCGGTTATGAACGTAATTAGAGCAATTAAAGTAAATGTTTTGTCATACCCATGGTATACGGTCTGATATACCACGGCTGTTAGCCAATCAGCATTCAGGGCTTGAACCACCCAGTTTATAATTGTGTATATATATATATATATATCATGCACATGTAATGGACTGCATCTTTAAATGTGATGATCCCATTTAATGGATCATGGACTGCATCTTTAATTGTGTTTTCAACTTGTGACCTGTGTTTAGTTCCTTTTAATGCACTTTATTTGTATGATTTGATGTGTCACTTGCAGGGTGCATTACCATATACCAATGTACAGCATATAGGTTTGGATGTGTGCTTTTGTCAGGTCTAGTAATGTCTAAGCCTATGTGCCCTGCAATGTTAAAAAATATATTTGAGTGTGGATACTGGCTGTGCTGACTCTGAGTGCCCCTGTCCCTAAGCCATGTTGACAATGCAGCTGCAGCTGTGCCATATTGGCAGTAGGTTATGTTGTAAAAGCCCCTCTCACATCTACTCTGCAGGATAGTGCTGTAATTTTTTTATGTGCGTGCGTTCGAGCATCTGTGCGTATGTGATTGTGCAAAGGCCCGTCTCTTTGCCAGCACAGTGGGAGACCTTTGTTAGTGATAAGGCCTGGTTTTCATAGCAATGCTGCCAGCGCTGTCTCAGTGTGAGTGAGGCCCTGTGTGTGTTTGGGCCCTGTGTGGGGCCACCTTTCTCCGTCCCATAACCCCCACACCCCCTCTGAGGGCCTCTATAGCTCAGGCCTCAGCGTGTCCCTGGTACTGGGTATTGAGAGGGAGGGAACAGGGCATCCTACTGTGCCCCGAAAGCACTGAAAGGTTAGGGCCACTGTAGACCTAGGAGATGCAGCTGGGGACCGTATTCAAACCCTCCATCACCATCAGGGAGATATTCTCCTCTTTTGGTAGTTAGCCATGTGAAAGATAATTAGGTAAACAACTCATAGCAGGACTTTGATAGGGGTTTGAGCGTGTTCTGTGTGGTGTCGTTATTATTGTCAAGTACCTGTTCAGGCAAGTATTCAATCCGAATTATTACGTTTTTTCCAAGAAGAGATGGAATCCCGACAGCACTGTATAAATGATGGTTAGATGTTTTAGAAATAAAATGGGGTGAATTTTTACCTGGTGAAGAGGCCTTATAGAAGTGAATGTGGCTGCTTTCTTTTTCAATTTATCCATTTTCTTTCCTCCCACTTCCTCTCTCTCTTTCTCTCGCTCTCTCGTCCGTCTCTCGCTCTCTCCTTCCTGCATCATGAGGCAATTAATTCACATCGATTTCTCTCTTCCGCTCGGGTCCAGATGCGGTCATTTGGAGATAGAGAGGCTGGAAAAGTCTGGCTGAAGGATTCATCTCTTCCTACCTCCTACTTTGTGTTTTATCGCTCTCCCTTTAAAAGTATGTTAAATGGAGAACTGCCCTTGTAGATCAACCCCATGCAATTCCCTGTCAATCTCCACAATGGTAGTGCTGTTGGTGGTGTAGAAGACAGTTTTATCTAGTCTATTCTTTTGGATTCAGTGCTGGACAAACCGCAGGTATCTGAGCTGTCCAAATACAGGCCATGCAAACTAAGCTATGACAGCTGTCATTGGTGAGTTATTATGGTTCCTTTAGCATGAACAACATGAGTGTGATACAAGAGCCGGCTTATGATAGTATGGATAGGTGATGGATGGGATGGGAACACCAATCGGGAGTTTGGTGACAAATGAAGTTATTGGTGATTAGGTAGATGGGGGTTACATTAGTAAGTACTATTACAGTATTACTAAGTACTGGCATCACAATTCTGTTACATAACTACCCCTGCAGCAGTAGGAAGGATCAACGAGCAGCCATGTTATTTCCATTCTTCCCGGCACCATGAAACACAATGGTTCTAACGTTCTGCTAATGTTCCGTAGTGCTGCAGAGGATCGGGTGTTTCAGGAACTATTTAAGGGCCTTTTGTCAGCCCTGTTACAGATTATGAAAATGAATAGCAAGCGCACATCCTGGAACACGAGGTGTGTGTGTACACTTGTGTGTGTTTGCAAATATGTGTGTGCACGCGTGTGTGTGTGTGTGTGTGTGTGTGTGTGTGTGTGTGTGTGTGTGTGTGTGTGTGTGTGTTACAGAATGGCGCCCTCCGTCACGACCACCTGAGGGGGTTGATGACGAGGGAGGTTGACAACACCTCAATGCATCCCTTGTTCCCCCGCCAACATGTTTATTTGCTCTTAGCCTTTCTTCCCTCCCACACACACACACACTCTCAGCTCTTAGGCATACAGGGGAGATTACTGTAGAGTAGATAACGTTTCCTGTTCCGTCATGTTGCACATTCTAAAACCCCTACACAGCGCAGGCAAAGCCACTTACACAGCTGTACGCATGTGACAAGGACGTTTTGGCCTGATACTTTTACCCTTCACATTCTTTCCTTCATTCCACTTGGCCTTGGTGTTCTCTGGTTGCTATGGTGTTTATTTGGAGAGACAGGCTCTACTTCTTGGCCTCATTCTCTGTGGAGGATTTCCAGTTACCTACTGTACCACGTACTTAGCACTTTTTGTTTCCTGCGCATGTGCGTGTGCAGATTTGATTTAATATACATCAAAATATGATTACATTTTGGTCACAGCAGCCTTTAATAATCATTTGGTGGGTACTTATATTATTCATTGGGGAAAAAAACAAAATTGCATATACCTAGGGTTAAGTGCCTTGCTCAAAGGCACATCGACAGAATTTTAACCTTGTTGGCACAGGGTTTTGAACTAGCAAACCTTTGGTTACTGGCCCAATGCTCTAACCGCTAGGCTACCTTCCACCCTTTATCAGCTTGTTTCCTGTTCATGGTGGGACCTGTGTGAAGTCTAACACCCTGAGTGAGTCATGGTGTGAGTCCCAAATGGCGCTCTATTCCCTACATAGTGTACTTGTTTTTGCCAGAGCCCTATGGGCCAAGGCCAAAATTAGTGCACTATATAGGGAATAGGGTGCCATTTGTGACATCCATGGAGACTTGTCCAGGCATAATAAACACTGATTGGGGGTTATTTTCTGTGAATCAGGACATTGTTAACTGTACCATTTTGATTGTCAGTGCATTTATTTCCACCTCATCTGAGCTCACGGGGCGCTCACAGCCAGGCAAGAAAACTACCGAGAGGAAATGTTTTGAACAAAGTAAACTTCATGAATTTCTTTGATTCAAAGAAACATCAAAGGTTCCCGGGAATCCCTTTTCTCAGTATACATATGACAGGAGACCTGAGGAGCATCTGACATTGCATTGAAGAGACCACATGAGAGAAGGAACTGTACTTTAGCCTCAACCATACCATACAGTAAGCATAAGCAAGCATACTCTCTGCATTCGTAATGACACCCTATTCCCTATATAGTGCACTACTTGTAGTACTTTTTACCCATAGAGGACCCTGATCAAAAGAAGTTCGCGGAATAGGGTGGCATTTGAGAGACACACCCTGAGACATTTGCCACATGAAGTCCTGTACTTGCTCTTTCACCCTGGGGTTGACGCTTCAAGTCCCACACCAGTTGTTATCCTAAAACTCAAACACCCCTATGTCACTTTTATGCCCCACTTTAGAATAGGTAGCAGGCTAAGGCTAGATGAATATTGATACAGTATACTGAGTCATAGGTTATTGCTTATGCTACTGGTGGTGGTAGTATATTAGTGTTGTTGTCACGATAGTCGTAGAGATTAGACCAAGGCGCAGCGAGTTGCGTGCTCATCATATTTTATTTAAACGTGAATACGAAAAAACAAGAAAACAAAGAATGACAGTTTCGCAGGCTATACTAACAGCAATGCAAAAATAACTACCCACAAAGGGACAGGTGAAAAACAAGCTCCGTATGACTCTCAATCAGAAACAACGATGTACAGCTGTTCCTGATTGAGAGCCACACCAGGCCAACAAAGAAATACACAACATCGACAACCTAGAATACAAAAACAAGAACATAAACCAAAAACCCCGGAAAACATAAATACAACACCCCTCTAAGTACACCCACACCCCGAACCATATAAAACAAATACCCCTCTACCTAAATACCTAGCCCAAACCACATGAAACAAACACCCCCTGCCACGTCCTGACCAAACTAAAATAACAAATACCCCTTATACTGGTCAGAACGTGACAGTTGTTGTCGTCGTCTGAGTCTTGACAGGACATGCCTTCACTCGTATAATACCACTGTCACGTCCTGACCATAGTAAGTTGTTATTTTCTATGGTTGAGTAGGTCAGGGCGTGACGGGGGGTGTTTGTCCGTTTTTGTATTTCTATGTTTAGTTTCTAGTTTTGTATTTCTAGGTCGGGTTTTGTTTGGCATGACCTCCAATTAGAGGCAGCCGTTTGTCGTTGTCTCTAATTGGAGGCCATATTTTAGTTGATGTTTGTCCCACTTGGTTTTTGTGGGTGATTATATTTTGTGAGTTTGTTTTCCTCTCTGCGTCATGGTTTGTTGTTTTTGTATTTTCAAGTATTTGGTGTTTTGCAACGTTTCACAATAAATATAAGTATGTGGAACCACAACCATGCTGCGCGTTGGTCCGATCATTCAGACAGCCGTGACAACCACAACACTGAGCTGGTAAACTGTCTGTTCTGTAATGGAGTCAATCACCTTACAAGACCACCGGCATTATATGCAAAATAGTATAAAACACATCTGCAGTCCTCGGATGTGGTGACTCACCTTCTGATAGAACAGTATTAGACTCGAGGCTGAACTGTTCTGACTTCATAATCCACTGTATTCTTATACCTGTCATTTCACCAGTAATACGCAGGCCCTAATCTAAATGCTCTGTAGTCATAAATATTCTAACCATGGACTAGAGAACATTCTTCAGAATTCTGCTTTAAAATAATACCCATTCCAATGTCAGTTTCAATCAGGCGATATCCACTGTATTAATTGGTGATATTGGTTTTCAAATGACTGGCGATTTGCTCCCCTCAGCTCATGTTTTTGGATGTAGATAACTGATTTGGGTGACGGTCTATCTGTCTATACCCATTTACCTGGGCTGGGTAATGGGGTACGTTGTTTTTGTGAGGAGCAATATTGAGCTCATTTCAAGGACAGGTTGGAGTGACTGTGCACCATGAAAATTGGGTTTTAGCCACGGCTGATACCTGTGTTTCTGTACAGGAGCTTAACACAAACTGATCAGAAATTATGTTTCCCGCAAGTCACCTCTGGTTGCATTTTTACCTCATGCAGTGTTTGGAAGATATGAGTGTTGAGTCGGATAAGAATTGTTAGAGTTTTAATATTTCCTTTTCAGATTGTGAAGTTTTTCTCTTGAAATTTCATCTCGCTGCGTAAATGATGAAAATAGCACAGAGGCAGCTGTAGAGGCGTCTGAGGTTAAGCAGACAGACGGGTGGACAGCCTCTATTCCCCCCATTCCTCTAGCCTTCCCTACTTTACTCTTTCCTGTCTCTTTCACTTTCGCTCTAGCATGTTCTCCTCTTCAACTCACTTTCCATCTCCTTTATTTAGACTGGTTTATTTAGACTGGTTATCACAGATGAACAAAGCCAGAAAACATTTCGAACCCTCAGTCTGTTTATTTGTTCTTCCTTTGTCTGTCTGTATTATTAATTATTCACTCTCTTCAGTCTTATCTTCCGTCCCTGAGAGATAAGTGGTTTTTCCTTAGTGGTTTTCTCATAACCTGCTCATTCTCCCTCCAAGGCCTACAGACAGAGGGATGGGGGGGGGGCTTTCCTCGCCCGTACCCAAATATAAAAAATATAAAAAATGGAGGCCCAGTCTAAACAGACCCGAGAACAACCAAACCCGGCCCGTGTAGGCCCCCTGTTCGGGTCCACACCCAATCTGATCCGATCCGAGTGAGGGAAGCAGCAGAAACTCAATATTTTCTGCTACATTATTAACTGAAGCTGTTAACTGAATGCATGCACTGAGGGAGAGCGAAACGAAGGAGTTAGCAGCAGGCGCAGTGTGGTGTGTGTGTGTGTGTATGTGACTAAGTGGCGCAAAGAGGAGAGAGAGAGAGAGACAGCAGCTACCAAGCCGACTTGCACCAGTTACTAACTTCTAGCTGCCAAAGCTAGGTTATTTATCAGCCGATCTGATTACATCGTACCTGTCAGGTATGTGTGTATGTGTGTGTGTGGAGCACTGGAGGCCTGGACTGAGAGAGTGGCAGAGGTGATCATGATCACCGTCTAGGTATAGAGTAGACCCCGGCTGCCTGGGTGTGCATATGGGCGTACATCTACAGTTGTGTGTGTTTCCCATGGTTAGTGCGAGTTGTTTTATTTGAGCTCTCCATTTTGCTGTGACCACAGGACTAGAGGAGAAAGTGTGTGAGAGAAAGTGTGTGTGTGTGTGCCTGTCTCTCTCTCTGTCTGTGTATGTGTGTGTGTGTGTGTGTGTGTGTGTGTGTGTGTGTGTGTGTGTGTGTGTGTGTGTGTGTGTGTGTGTGTGTGTGTGTGTACACGTCTCATCAATGTTATTCATCCCTGGGAAAGTTTCAGAGGAAGCAGAGCTGTTCTGAGTTGTTTGGAGGAAGCACTAAAGGGAGTGGTGAATTAGAGATGAAGAGGCCAAGTAGGATCAAAGCTGCTGGAGCTGAGGTTATTTTCTGTTATAAGGGTTGTCAGGTGATTACACTCAGTTACAACTGTATGGGGCTCGTGAGGTAGAACCAGAATAATAATGATAATAATAATAATAACTTCCTGTCTGTAACATCCAGGAGGGGGAATTGTGTACAGGGCTCCTAAAGTATATTGCTGACCTGCACTTGCACCAATACAGCCTCATCTGAACCCATCTAACTTCCCTCCCTCCTCCAACCTCTCCTCTCTGTCACACTCTGGGGGACTGTCTTTGCATATTGAAGCATCTCAGCCAAAAAAAGAGCAGTAAAGTGCGGTGCCTGGACAAAACATTTACACAAGTATAGAACAAAACAAAAGCACTAACATTTGCGTCTCCTAATGAATTAGCCTAATCCTCACTATGGATTTCCCTGTCAACGTCCCTGTAACTTGCAGAGTAAATATCCAAACCCCTTGAGTGTATTTCATATCCTCATCCCTACTGTTCCCCTGGGCCCAGTGCTGTCACTGCCAGCCTGGCTGGATCACTAGGAGCCTGGCTCTGTCACTCTTTCCTAATATACTAAGTGGAGGAAACTCTGTCCATTAGATTAAACTGAATTACTCATGGACCTGCAACTGACTCTGAATATTTCACTGGGTAATGAAGTCACAGATATTAGAGGTTGGCAGATGGGAGTAAGCCGCAAGCTCCATCTGAGAGGGTGGCTTGTTCAGTCCAAGTGCTCTCGTTAGATTTTTGGGGGGGGTTTAAAAGGATCCACCCCTTTTTTTCAATTTTTGCCTAAAAGGACATACCTAAATCTAACTGCCTGTAGCTCAGGACCAGGAGCAAGGATATGCATATTCTTGATACCATTTGAAAGGAAACACTTTGAAGTTTGTGGAAATGTTCAATTAATATAGGAGAATATAACACATTCAATCTGGTAAAAGATAATACAAAGATAAAAACATGTTGTTTTTTTGTACCATCCATTATCTTTGAAATGCAAGAGAAAAGACCATCATGTATTATGCCAGCCCAGGCACAATTTAGATGTTGGCCACTAGATGGCAGCAGTGTATGTGCAACGTTTTAGACTGATCCAATGAACCATTGCATTTCTGTTCAAAATGTTGTATCAAGACTGCCCAAATGTGCCTAATTGGTTTATTAATACATTTTCAAGTTCATAAATGTGCACTCTCCTCAAACAATAGCATGGTGTTCTTTCACTGTAATAGCTACTGTAAATTGGACAGTGCAGTTATATTAACAAGAATTTAAGCTTTCTGCAAATATCAGATATGTCTATATCCTGGGAAATTCATGCTAATCACATTAGCCTATGTTAGCTCAACCATCCCGCGGGGGATCCACCGATCCTGTAGAGGTTAACCCTTTCCCAAAAACAATCGGAATTAACATTGAAAGCTGAAGCCAAACCGTGTCAAACCATGAGATCTTGTTGGTGGTAGACCTAAAGGGTAGGTAGGTGGGAGTGTGTGTGTGTGTGTGCGTGCCTGGAGCATGTGTGTGGGTATGTGTGTGTGTGTCTGCATGCGTGTGGGCATAAACCCGAAGTGACTCACAGGAACTGCAATTACCAGGACAATTTGACACCTCACAGTAGCCTGAGAATCTGTTGAGAGCTAAAATCTGTACACCGTGTCCTCCCTTCATCCCTCTATCCTCACCTCCTTCCCCAACAAGCTCTAAAAGTCTCACTGCACAATTAGACGTTTTCAACGTTTCTCCCTACCTCCACCTCGTCCTCCATCCATCCTTCCCTCCCCACTGCTCTCTGGCACCAGAGGTGTGACACGTACATCACACATGAAAGGTGTAGAGGAGAAATGATGCATCCTCATTTCCACCACTTGCATTCCTGGGTGTTATTGTGGCAACTACCGTGACGACGAGCATAGTGGCTTGCTGTGTGTGTGTGTGTGTGTGTGTGTGTGTGTGTGTGTGTGTGTGTGTGTGTGTGTGTGTGTGTGTGTGTGACGAATGTAGCGTCGCGCCGTGAGGAAAAACAAAATGAGAGAGGATGTGTTTAGCAGAGGCAGAGGCAGTGGATCTGGATTGTGTGTAGAGTTTACACATGCACACACATGCACAAACACACACACACACGCACGCACAGCAAGCACACATACACAGGGGACGTCCTTGTCCCTGTTTCTTTTCCCTCTGATGTTGTCTGAGGACACTGTGCTCTGACGCCACACAAGGACTCACAGAGGGAGAGGGATACGAGGGATTGTGTGTGTGTGTGAGTGTGGGTGTGTGTGTGTGTGTGTGTGTGTGTCGGGACAGGGTGTAGCAGATTAGCCACCCCTGTCGTCTGTTCCATCACACCCTCTATTCTGGGACACTGACTCCTGTTTCAGAGACGGACCAGTGGGTGTTGGAGTTGTGGATGAACAGAGATTGCAGAAGGGGACTAAACACGCAGCCCTGAGGAGCCTCCGTGTTGAGGGTCAGCGTAGCGGATTTGTTGCTGCCCATCCTCACCACCTGGGGGCTTCCTGTCACAGATCTAGTTGCAGAGGGTGGCCTTCATCCCAGGTTCCTTAGCTTAGGGATGAATTTGGAGGGCATTGGTGTTGAACGCTGAGCTGTTGTCAATGAACAGCATTCTCATGTAGGTGTTCCTTTTATCCAAGTGGGAAAGGGCAGTGTGGAGTGCAATAGAGATTGCATCATCTGTGGATCTGTTGGGGTGGTATGCGAATTGGAGTGGGTCCAGTGTTTTCGGGATAATGGCGTTGATGTGACCCACGACCAGCATTTCAAAGATTTTCATGGCTACAGATGTGAGTGCTACAGGCAATAGTCATTCAGACAGGTTACCTTGGTGTTCCTGGACACAGGGACTATGGTGGTCTGCTTGAAACACGTAGGCATTACAGACTGGATCAGGGAGATGTTGAAAATGTCAGTGAAGACACTTGCAAGCTGGTCAGCGCATGCTCTGAGTACACAACCTGGTAATCCATCTGGCCTAGCGGCCTTGTGAATGTTAACTTGTTTAAAGGTCTTACTCACATCGGTCACAGAGAGTGTGATCCCACAGTCATCTGGAACAGCTGGTGCTTTCATGCAAGGTCCAGTCATGCTGGCCTCGAAGTGGGCATAGACGGATTTAGCTTGTCTGGTAGCCTCGTGTCACTGGGCAGCCCGTGGCTGTGTTTCCCTTTGTAATCTGTGATAGTTTGCAAGTCCTGCCAAATCTGACGAGAGTCAGAGCCGGTGTAGTAGTATTCCTGCATTGAAGATTTGCCTGTTTGATGGTTAGTCGGAGGGCTTAGCGGGATTTCTAATAAGCGTCCGGGTTAGTGTCCTGCTTATTAATGAAGCTGGTGACTGATGTGATAAACTCTTCAATGCCTGGTGACTGATGTGGTAAACTACTCAATGCCACTGAGTGCCGGAACATATTCCAGCCTGTGCCTGCGAAACAGTCCTTTAGCTTAGCATGAGCTTCATCTGACCACATCTGACTTTCTGTGTGAATTTTTGCTTGTAAGCAGGAATCAGAAATATAGAGTTAAGGTCATATTTGCCAAATTGAGAGAGAGAGAGAGAGCTTTGTATGTGTCTCTGTGTGTGTAGTGGAGTAAAGGTGATCTAGATATTTTTTCCGCCTCTAGTTACACAGCTGACATGCTCGTAGAAATGAGGTAAAACGGATTTCAGTATTCTGGCATTAAAATCACTGGCCACTAGGAATGCCACCTTTTGGATGAGCATTTTCTTGTTTGCTTGATGGCCATATACAGTTTGTTGCGTGCAGTCTTAGTACAAGCATCGGTTTGTGGTGGTGAATAGACAGCTACAAAAATATAGATGAAAACTCTCTTGGTGTATAGTATGTTCTACAACTTATCATAAGGTATTCTAACTCAGGCGAGCAGAAGCTCGAGACTTCTTTAATATTAAAAGACACACCAGCTGTTGTTAACAATGAGACAGACACCACCCCACTTGAGCTTACCCAACGCTACCGTTCTATCCTGCCGATACATTAAAAAAAGAACTGCTTGAATATTGCCCATGTCCTTGTTCAGCCAAGTTTCTGAGAAACATAGGATATTACAGTTCTTCAGGTCCAGGTGATTGGATAGTGTTGACCAGAGCCCGCACGTCGGCCTCTATAGAGCTGTCTCTTTCGTTTCTGAGTGTCGGGAATAGGGTCTGGTCCGGGGTGAGCAGGATGTCCTGTGCCACCGACTCACTGAAGTAGAAATCTTTATACAAATCGAGGTTAGTGATCACTGTTCTGATGTGTTTTCAGTCATAGGTAATGATGGCTGAAACATTATGAACCAAAAAATGTAAGATCTTGACAAAAAAAAACGCACAAAACCTCACACACACGCACTCACACACACACACCCACACAGAGACACACACACACACACACACTTCTCCGTATGCTTAATTATCACACATTTATTACCTAGGACTACTGTTGAAGACTGCTGGTTCTGATGTGTTGTTCTGACTCAGGCAGAGACTGTATTCAGTCACGCAGAGTTGTGTAGCCGCGACACAGCCGCATGGGTTTCATCTGTTATTTAAATCGGTCTTATCCAACAGCTCTTGTAGCTGTACTTGTTTTAAATTGTCACTTGTTAGAATCAAGTGTTTAAATCTATTTTTGGTAACCCTATATACGTATGTAAATCTGATTTGTACTTATTCTGTTAAAATCTCTCAATACACTGATTATACCAAACATTAGGAACACCTTCCTAATATAAAGTTGCACGCCCTCAGAACAGCCTCAATTTGTCGGGGCATGGACTCTAAAAGGTGTCAAAAGCATTCCACAGGGTTGCTGGCCCATGTTGACTCCAATGCTTCCCACAGTTGTGTCAAGTTGGCTGGATGTCCTTTGGGTGGTGGACCATTCTTGATACACACAGGAAACTGTTGAGCGTGAAACTCAGCAGCGTTGCGGTTCTTGACACAAGCCGGTGCACAGGTGTCCTTAATGTTTTGTATACTCAGTGTACATCTTGCTTTCAAGTATATTGAAAACAACATCAACCGGCCGCATTCCCCTCTTGTCAATGCTGGTGTAATATCTGATTAGAGTCATGCGTCTCCCTCTCCTCCCTAGGAGGTTTGTGTCTCTTCTCTCTGTGTTGTTTCCTCTGCATACTAATGCCTGTGTGTTTGACTCCAATGTTCTACCGTTGGCAAGGTCACATGTTCTCTTCCTCCTCCAATCCTCTCCTCCTCTGATCCACTCCTCACGGGAGTCCCTTGTCTCTGCTCCTGCTAATAGCAATCATCTCTTCAGATAAACAGTTTTGGTCCTTCTAGGGATTCTCCAGCCTCTTACCCTGTTGCTGTGTTCTCTCACTTGCTCTCTTCTGTCCTCTCTGTAGCCCTCCCTCTGCTCTCCAATGGGGTTCTTGAGGAGCTACAACATTTCAATGCTATGCCACACTGAGTGTGGAATTCCCAGTGATCCGGGCTCAATAGTTTGTGAGTGTGTGTATGGGCTTGTCAGAGCCCATACACACACTCATTCTGTCAAGCCACTCTATTCTTCTCTACTGAATGGGAGAATAACTGCCTCCTAATAATCTGCTGCTCTGGAGATCCACAGGGAAATGCCTGACCTTCACACACACACACACACACACACACACACACACACACACACAGACGGACCAGTGTAGGTTGCTGAGAGGAGGACGGCTCATAATAATGTCTGGAACGGAGCAAGAGGAATGGCATCAAGCACAAGGAAACCATGTGTTTGATGTGTTTGATACCATTCCACCTATTCCGTTCTAGTCATTACCACAAGCCTGTCCTCCCCAACTAAGGTGCAACCAACCTCCTGTGACACACACACACATCACACACATACACTCTCACACACACATCCTCTCCCCTGATTCAGATTTGGGGTGGTCCGGACAAGCCTTGATTTCAACGTCCAGAGATGTTGATTTTTGGTCCGGACCAAATCTGAACCAATGATAGACGTCCTTGATTTAGCCCAAACATAGACGTCATAATTGTTTCAGATTTGGTCGGGTCCAATCATAGACATATTTGTTCAACAAGTTTGCACAGCACAGTACAGTACAGCAGAGTACAGTAAATTACAGTACACAGTACAGTAAACAAAAGGTGTAGTTGAGTACAGTATCCTACTAAACTCTACTCAACTGTACTGTACTGAATTAGAGCAGCAGATTATTAGGAGGCAGAAATTTGTCGGAAGTGGCCACAGTGTCCTCCACACCCCCCACCCCCACCCCCCAGTCTCAGCCTCCAGTATCTATGCTGCAATAGTCTAGGTGCCGGATGGCTCTAGGGTCAGTCTGTTATATCTGGTGTAATTCTCCTGTCTTATCTGGTGTCCTGTGTCAATTTAAGTATGCTCCCTCTAATCCTCTCTTACTCCCCTCCCGGAGGACCTGAACCCTAGGACCATGCTTCAGGACTACCTGCCCTGATGACTCCTGGCTGCCCCCAGTCCACCTAGTAGTGCTGCTGCTCCAGTTTCAACTGTTCTGCCTGCGGCTATGGAACCCTGACCTGTTCACCGGACGTGCTACCTTGTCCCGGACCTGCTGTTTTCAACTCTACCACTCTCTCTTTCTCTCTCTCTCTCACTCTTTCCCGCACCTGCTGTCTCGACCTCTGAATACTCGGCTATGAAAAGCCAACTGACATTTGCTCCTGAGGTGTGCTGTGATTATTTGACCCTGTTGGTCACCTATGAACACTTGAACATCTTGAAGAACAATCTGGCCTTAACCTTTCTGGCGCAGGCGACCCACCTCGACAACATCCGGTGAAATTGCAGAGCTCCAAATTAAAAATACAGAAACAGTCATAATAAACATTCATAAAAAATACAAGTGTTATACATCGGATTAAAGATTCCTCCTCCTCCTACATTTTCCCTTCTCCTGTAGACTTCAGTGTACAACACAACAGCTGTCCGTGACCTGGCGAAAAAACCTTTCCAAGACAAACCTTCATAACATAACCGCTAACTGCTACACACATCCTACATTGTTGTCAATGTCACCATATTAGCTAACGTCATAGTCAACATACATACTATAAACTAATGCGTTAGTAAACCCTCTACAATCACGCAGTAGAGTGTACAGCAAGCAGTTTAACAGTTGCACTGGCGGGCCCAGTAGCAATAAATGAATACAACCGAAAGCTTAACTTGACTAGGAAGAGTTTCCATGTTTGATAGCCTTAGCCAACTAGCTAACAGGAATAGTATTCCTCTCTGTTTGAGCAAGGTGGTTGAGTAGGCTAAATTAGCTAGCTGCATTAGCTAGCTAAGAAAGTAAAAGCAAAATAATATAGCTCTTTATCGATCTCTCTCTCTCTGCTGCTGCTTCTCAATTTTTTAAGAAATTAATTGGTTCAAAACTGTTCAACTACTATTTTTCTCTCTGAGTCAACTACTCACCACATTTTATGCACTGCAGTGCTAGCTAGCTGTAGCTTATGCTTTCAGTACTAGATTCATTCTCTGATACTTTGATTGGGTGGACAACATGTTAGTTCATTCAGCAAGAGCTCTGATAGGTTGAAGGACATCCTAGAAACATGTCATCATAATTACTGTACATGTTTATGAAACGGGGTGAGAACCATGAGCCTCCTAGGTTTTGTATTGAAGTCAGTGTACCCATAGCAGGATGGAAAATAGCTGTCCTCTGGCTATACCATGGTGCTACCACAAAGAGTGCTGTTGAGGCTACTGTAGACCTTTTTTTATTTTTTTATGTTTCATGATCTATTTTCCCTCGCGCACATAATAGACAGTTTCTGGTTGGAGCACATGTCACGTCCTGACCAGTGTAAAGGGTAATTTGCCTTAGTAGAATGGTCAGGGCGTGGCAAGGGGGTTGTTTTGTGTGTTTTGGGGTTTTTTGGTTCAAGGGGAATTTGTTCTAGTTTTCATTTTCTATGCTTCGTTTTCCATGTTTGGCCGAGTATGGTTTCCAATCAGAGGCAGGTGTCTTTCGTTGTCTCTGATTGGAAGCCATACTTAGACAGCCTGTTTTCCTTTGGGTTTTGTGGGTGGTTATTTTCCGTTTAGTTGTTTTACCTGACGGAACTGTTGGTCGGTGTTATTTTGCAGTTTAAGTGTTCTCATATAATAAATTAAGAATGAGCACTCAACACGCTGTGCCTTGGTCAGTTCACTACAACGCCTGTGACAGAATAACCCACCACAAGAAAGCCAAGCAGCGTGCGCTGACTGGGAAGACGAGCTGGACCGGGGAGAATCAACGACAGAAGCCCGAGAGGCAGCGGCAAAAAAAATTGTGGGGGGGCACACGGGGAGATTGGCGAGGTCGGGGTTGAGACCTGAGCCAACTCCCCATGCTTACCGTGGGGAGCGAGTGACCGAGCAAGCACCGTGTTATGCGGTGATGCGCACTGTGTCGCCAGTGCGCACTCACAGCCCAGTGCGCTCAGTGCAAGCTCCCCACCTTTGCCGTGCTAGAGTTGGCCGTCAGCCAGGAAGAAGTGCGCCGGCTCAGCGTATCTGGTCTCCAGTGCGTCTCTTCGGTCCAGGTTATCCTGCGCCTGCTCTACACACGGCAGCCCTCATTCCCCAGCACAGCTCAGTTCGTCCTGTGCCAGCGCTCCGCCCGTGCCGGGCTACAGTGACCATCCAGCCAGGACGGGGTGTGCCAGCCCTGAGCTCCAGACCTCCGGTGCGCCTCCACGGCCCAGTGTGCCCCGTGCCTGTTCGGCGCACCCAATCTCCTGTAAGTCTCCCCAGTCCGGGGAGACCGGTCCCAGCTCCACGCAGGAGGCCTCCATTGACGCTCCTCAGCCCGGAGCCTCCAGCGACACCCCTCAGCCCGGGGCCTCCAGCGACACCCCTCAGCCTGGAGCCTCCAGCGACGCACCTCAGCCCGGGGCCTCCAGCGACGCCTCTCAGTCCGGGGCCTCCAGCGACTCCTCTCAGCCCGGGGCCTCCAGCGACGCACCTCAGCCCGGGGCCTCCAGCGATGCCCCTCAGCCCGGGGCCTCCAGCGGGCTCCAGAACTGGGGCTACGCCCGGAGCCAGAGCCACCTCCGTAGCTGGAGGATTTGGCGGAAGGGCTTGGGGTGTAGCACAGGAACCGTTGCAGACGGTGGCCCCCCTCCCTTCCCTCCCTTTAGGTTTGGGGTAGTTTTTGTGGGTTTTGTTTGGGGTGCAGTCGGGGTCTGCACCTTCGGGGGGGGGGGGGGGTACTGTCACGTCCTGACCAGTGAAAAGGGTAATTTGCCTTAGTAGAATGGTCAGGGCGTGGCAGGGGGGTTGTTTTGTGTGTTTTGGGGGTTTTTGGTTCAAGGGGAATTTGTTCTAGTTTTCATTTTCTATGCTTCGTTTTCCATGTTTGGCCGAGTATGGTTTCCAATCAGAGGCAGGTGTCTTTCGTTGTCTCTGATTGGAAGCCATACTTAGGCAGCCTGTTTTCCTTTGGGTTTTGTGGTGGTTATTTTCCGTTTAGTTGTTTTACCTGACGGAACTGTTGGTCGGTGTTATTTTGCTGTTTAAGTGTTCTCATATAATAAATTAAGAATGAGCACTCAACACACTGCGCCTTGCTCTGTTCACTACAACGCCTGTGACAGCACATCTCCGGAGTTGCTGAGTCGGAAGAGCGCGTATTAATCCTGCTGTAGAATTCAGTGCAGCCAGCAGGTCAAACGAACAAAAATAAATAAATGAGTCACACTGAAAAAACTAATCATGACTCACGAGTCAGTAAAAAGAGTTGTTCATAAAGAACGAAATGTTCGCGAACTGCATTATCTCTAAATATATAGATCGGAGCAATAATACCTATTTTGTTGTAATCTTCTCTCTTGTTGAGGTGTGACAAATTATTATTGTGATATAATGCTAGTTTAATTGAGATTATATAGCAGTTGAAATTAGGCTATAGAATCAATGACTGAAAAATATATTTTTTCAACATCTGTAAAATACGTGTTTTCGATGTTCGTAAAATACATCTTCTAATATTTCATTCAGCACTTGAAATGTACCTGATTTCAACATCCTGAAACTACACTATATGTACAAAAGTATTTGGCTGACAGGTGTATAAAACTGAGCACACAGCCATGCAATCTCCATGCAACGACACTGGCAGGAGAATGGCCTTACTGGAGAGCTTAGTGACTTTCAACGTGGCACAGTCATAGGATGCCACCGTTCCAACAAGTTAGTTTGTCAAATTTCTGCCCTGCTAGAGCTGCCCTGGTCAACTGTAAGTGCTATTATTGTGAAGTGGAAACGTCTAGGAGCAACAACGGCTCAGCCGCGAAGTGATAGGCCACACAAGCTCACAGAATGGGACTGCTGAGTGCTGAAGTGCGTAGCACGTAAAAATAGTCTGTCCTCGGTTGCAACACTCACTACTGAGTTCCAAACTGCCTCTGGAAGCAATGTCAGCATAAGAACTGTTCACCGGGAGCGTCATGAAATGGGTTTCCATGGCCAAGCAACTGCACACAAGTCTAAGATCACCATGCACAATGCCAAGCATTGGCTGGAGGGGTGTAAAGCTCGCCGCCATTGTACTCTGGAGCAGTGGAAACGCATTCTCTGGAGTGATGAATCCCGCTTCACCATCTGACAGTCCAACGGACAAATCTGGGTTTGGCGGATGCCAGGAGAATGCTACCTGACTCAGTGCATAGTGCCAACTGTAACGTTTGGTGGAGGATTAATAATGGTCTGGTTGTCACGCCCTGACCAGGTGAACTCTTCCATTTTGGTCAGGGTGTGGCATTTCTATAGTTTATTTTCTATGTTTTTGGTATAGCCTTGCTTTGGGGCTTATTTCTATGTTGGGTTCTGTCGATTCCCAATCAGAGACAGCTGTCGCTAGTTGCCTCTGATTGGGGAATCACATTTAAGTTCCTTTTCCCCCACGATGTTTGTGGGGTGTTGTCTCTTTTTGTTGGAGCAGTAACGATATGTTTATTCTCTGTTTTGACCGTGTTATTTCAGTCTGTAATAAATAACATGTGTTCGCTCCCAGCTGCGCCTTGGTCCACTTCTTCCTTCCTGCACGACGATCGTTACACTGGTGCTGTTTTTCATGGTTCGGACTAGGAACCTTAGTTCCAGTAAAGGCAAATCTTAATGCTACAGCATATAGTGACAATCTAGACGATTCTGTGCTTCCAACTTTGTGGTAACAGTTTGGGGAAGGCCCTTTCCTGTTTCAGAATGACAATGCCCCAGTGCACAAAGCGAGGTCCATACAGTCAAGATCGGTGTGGAAGAACTACTGTGGCAAGAAAAAGTATGTGAACCCTTTGGAATTACCTGGATTTCTGCATAAATTGGTCATAAAATTTGATCTGACCTTCATCTAAGACAAAACAATAAACAAACAGTGTGCTTAAACTAATAACACACAAATTATTGTCTTTTTCTTGTCTATATTGAATACATCATTTAAACATTCACAGTGTAGGTTGGAAATGTATGTCAACCCTTAGGCTAATGACTTCTCCAAAAGCTAATTGGAGTCAGGAGTCAGCTAACCTGGAGTCCAATCAATGAAATAAAATTCGAGGTGTTGGTAACTGCTGCCTTGCTATATAAAAACACTCACAAAATTTGAGTTTGACGAGTAGGGCTCCACATACTTTTGGTCATGTGGTGTAAATATTTTTGACGTCCGTATCAGACGTCTTTGCAACGTCCATATAAGACCTATCTTCGACATCAAGAAAATACTTATTCTAACCTTTCATTCAGTATGTGAAATGCACACATTTACATTTACATTTAAGTCATTTAGCAGACGCTCTTATCCAGAGCGACTTACAAATGTCAACATCTGGAAAAGACGACTAAAATATGTATTTTCAATGTAATTTGACTTACTGGGACACAGTGTGTTGAGGAAGAGCAGCCCTCGACCAGAGAGTGATATGGATGTTCAGTTAGGACACCATTCTGCACCAGTCCCTCTGATCTCATTACACATTCAAGCATTCTACCCCCTGTCTCTCCCCAGACACACTCAATTATTTAGCTGTAGATTAATATTAGAGTGTATGATAAACAACCAGGACACTTCTACTCCACCCTCAGAGGACAGGAGCGGTGACGTGGTGGAGTTTGTGCAATACAGTGCAGTGCATTGGCAGTATTTAGTTGAGTACATAAACCAAGCAGGTAACATTTAGGTTAAATACAGTACTAGATCTGGATCAGAGTGATGCAGATTTGGCAGAGATATCGGAGTGTGTATTTCTGTTAGAAGCTGAAGCTTTGATTTGGTTTAAAGGCAGAAGGGATAAGATAATGACTCCTACTCGACTCCTGCAAGTGTTTCAGTCAGTTAGTGAACACATACACACACACACACACACACACAAATACTTTGTAAGGTATTGCTCCCCAGCATTAATTAGTATGATTCACTCTGTGTCCGCCACGCTAGCAACCATCCCCAGAGTAGCCAACAAACAAACGTGTGTGTGTGTGTGTGTGTGTGTGTGTGTGTGTGTGTGTGTGTGTGTGTGTGCTCTTGATATTGTCAGATTTGGTACCCAGGATAATATTTACTCTCTTGAGTTGTCTAATTAACATACAGTAAACAGGCTGGCAGCAACAGCCCGGATGGAAGAGAGACGAGTGATACCAGCTACCTCTGCAACCAGCCAGAACCACTAGGAAGGTACATCTGAGAGGGAGGTGGAGAATGGAGAGGTAGGGATAGTTAAAGGGGAGAACGATGGATTTTAGGGAGAAAACGGGTATATAGAGATGGAGGTTAGAGATAGAAAAACAGGAATCCCGAAGAGGACAGGTAGAATGAGAGAGGGAGGTGGAGGAGAGTGATAGAGAGAAATAGTTATAGATATACAGTAAGAGCGGGGGGAGAGAAGGAGAATATGAGAAGAAAGGCAGAGGAGGAGAGGCAGGGGAGAGAGGGACAGGGAGACAGAGTGGAAGGTGAGAGAAGGAGAGCGGTAGAATGAAAAATGATAGAGGCACACAGTATGTTTATTGATATCGTGGGGAGAGAGGGAAAGGAAGAAGAGGGGAAAGAATGAGAACTGTTCAGGTAGAGTGAGAGGGGTCATTATCATGCTGGAGATGGCTGGCTGTCACGCTTGGCTGTTGAAGAGAGCAGACAGACTGAGAGATGTGGACACTATCTTGTCGTGTGTCGACACATTGTATGTCTGGCGCTGTAACATATGGACTGCTAATGTCTTCTCTGGCTGCTGGCTAAGGGAGGAGAATGCTTTGAGAGAGGCTTGAAGTGAACAGGCTGGGTATATAAACACACTGAAACTGAAGCCAATATAAGCCACTCTAATGAACATATTGGATCCTTTTCCCCAGTGCTGATGGGACATTGATGTGATGTGGTTATGTGGAGGGAGTGCACACACACACACACATGCATGCACACGTGTGTACACACATACACATGATTTCACGCAAGCACACACACACACACAGATGCTTGCAGGCACACATGCACATTTGTGTGTGGCCCCAACCCCGGACCATTAAGGACTGATGTCTGCCTCTCTGATATCTAGGCTGGAGGAGAGTGTAATCAACCTCATAAAGCTAAGGGGCAATTCCACGATAACTGAATCAAGCATTGACTTACAGACAAACAGAAACCATTGATTTTCAAAGTTTAACAAACCACTCTGCACAATGACTACTTTTAACAATTTCCACTGAACATTTTACAAAAACGAATTTAGTGGAAGAACTACAGTATGCAGATGGCATTACAGTAAAATCTCCCTCAGGTTTTTTTGCGACCACATTTTCCAACAACTCTGGTAATTAAGATTTAAAGATGTCTGCAGAAAGAATGGGGTGTCAGCAATATCACAGCACCTTGAGTTCTATCTTGAGTTCTATTTTTGTTATTGTACTACAGTAAGTGAAGTGGATTTACACCCGGTAATGGAATTAGGGTAACGGAATTAAACCATGGGTCCATGATCTGTACCACACAGAAATTCATAATTATGGATATGAATGTGATCCTCCTTATAATTCACAAGCTTGGGCATCAGAGCTCTGCACAGCAGAGTGTAGTAGAGTACCGTACCGTACAGTACAAAACAGTACAGTACAATACATTATAGCACAGCATAGCACAGTAAAGTAGAGTTCAGTACAATGCAGTGCAGTAGAGTACAGTAGTGTACAGTAAAGTAGAGGAGAGTTTGGTACAGTAGAGTACAGTACAGTGTACTTTACTGTACTATACTCTGCTTTTCTTTGCTATACTGTATTGTACTGTATTGTAATGGTATTGGACTGTACTTTACTGTGCTCTACTGACTGTACAGTATTCTGCTGTACTGTGCTGTCCAAACGTATAAAACACCTCTATGATAGGTTCAGATCTGGTCCAGTCCGGTCCATATAAGTCGGTGCTCAGTGGGTTCGGATGCTGGTTACAGTTAATGGAATGAGAGGGGGCTCATGAGTAGGCGAGAGGTGACGTTAACTGGAAAGTGAGAGAGAGAGGCAGAGAGAGAGGGAGGGGTTGTACAGACTCAGTTTTTTAACACTATTGGTTTTAACACCAGAGAAAAGAAAGAAAAAAAAATAAGCTGAACATATCAGTGTATAACATATCAGTATATAACATATCAGAATGCCAGTGGAAGGGAATACCTGGGATAGGATAAAGTAATCCTTCATTTAACACCTAATTTGATACGCTCCTATGAACTTCACATGATTCCTTAAGAAACACAAAGGCGCTTGAGAAACTGAACTGTTGTAAGGCTCATTAAGCTACAAAAGTGTCAGTGCGCAACCTTGACATGTGTTGACAATGCAACAGAACAGATTAACCGGAATGACATTTACTCTCACAGGTGGCCAAAAATAACTATATAAAAGCCACACCCCTACTAAGCCATGCCTCCAGTCTTCTGATTTGACCTGGTGGATAATAACTGGCTGGGTCAAAAATAACCCAACGTGTGTTCTGTCCACTGTTTACCGAGGGCTGAGTTGTTTTTAGCCCAGATTTTTTTGTTGGTGTAGCAGGCAATTGTCACATCTATTTTCTATGCAAACTTTCTAAATGTCGACAAAGAATCACTGTAAAAGTTATCTTTTTCTGTTTCTGTTTATCTCCCTATCTTTCTCTTTTTCTCTCTAAATGCTTGGTTGTTTTTTTGACCAAACTGCTGGGTTGCAGGTGTTTGGTCACTTAGTTGGGTTCTTTTCTTTAAAAACGCTGGGTTATTGATGCTGGGTGCTGGGTTATTGGTGCTGGTTTATTGAGATAATACCCAGCGGGTCAGATCAGAAGACTGGAGGGGTAGTTTAGTAGGGGCGTGGCATTCAGATAGTTATTTTTATCCACCCAAGAGAGTAAATGTCATTCCCGTTCATCTGTTTTGTTAGATAGTCATCACATGTTAAGGTTGAACATTGACATATAAGTCAATGATGCTCACATACATTACAGTGAATATGGAAAGTATTCAGACCCCTTAACTTTCTCCTCATTTTGTTCCATTACAGCCTTATTCTAAAATTGATTAAACAAAATACCCCATAATGATGAAGTGAAACCAGGCTTTTATACTTTTTTACAAATGTATAAAACAAAACTGAAACGTAAATAGCTTATTTACATATGTATTCAGACCCTTTGCTTTGAGACTTGAAATTGAGCTCAGGTGCATCCTGTTTCCATTGATCATCCTTGAGATGTTTCTATAACTTGATTGAAGACCACCTGTGGTAAATTCAACTATTTGGACATTGTTTAGAAAGGCAAACACCTGTCTATATAAGGTCCCACAGTTGACAGTGCATGTCAGAGCAAAAACCAAGCCATGAGATCAAAATAATTGTCTGTAGAGCTCCAAGACAAGATTGTGTTGAGGCAAAGATCCGGGAAATGGTACCAAAACCTGTCTGCATCATTGAAGGTCCCCAAGAACACAGTGGAATCCATCATTCTTAAATGGAAGAAGATTGGAACCACCAAAACTCTTCATGGAGCTGGCCACTAGGCCAAACTGAGCAATCTGGTGAGAAGGGCCTTGGTCAGGGAGATGACCAAGAACCTTATGGTCACTCTGATAGAGCTCCAGAGTTCCTCTGTGGAGATGGGAGAACCTTCCAGAACGACAACCATCTTAGCAGCACTCCACCAGTGGTAGAGTGGCCAGATGGAAGCCACTCCACTGTAAAAGTCACATGACAGCCCACTTGGAGTTTGCCAAAAGGCACCCAAAAGAATCTCAGACCATGAAAAACAAGATTCTCTGGTCTGATGAAACCAAGATTGAACTCTTTGGCCTGAATGCCAAGTGTCACGTCTGGAGGAAATCTGGCACCATCAATACGGTGAACCATGGTGGTGGCAGCATCATGCTGTGGCTATGTTTTTCAGCAGCAGGGACTGGGAGACTAGTCAGGATCAAAAGAAAGATGAATGGAGCAAAGTACAGAGAGATCCTTGATCAAAACCTGCTCCAGGGCACTCAGGACCTCAGGAGTGGCTTCGGGACAAGTCTCTGAATGTCCTTGAGTGGCCCAGCCAGAGCCTGTACTTGAACCCGATTGAACATCTCTGGAGAGACCTGGAAATATCTGTGCAGCGATGCTCCCCATCCAACCTGACAGAGCTTGAGATGATCGGCAGAGACGAATGGGAGAAACTCCTCAAATACAGGTGCTTGTGGCGTCATACCCAAGAAGACTTTAGGCTGTAATTGCTGCCGAAAGTGCTTCAACAAAGTACTAAGTAAAGGGTCTGAATACTTATGTAAATATGATATTTCAGTTTTTGTTTTTTTATACATTTGCAAAAAAATCTAAAAACCTGTTTTTGCTTTGTCATTACAGGGTATTGTGTTTAGATTGATGAGGTGGAAAATGTAATACATTTTAGAGTAAGGCGGTAACATAACATTCTGGAAAAAGTCAAGGGGTCTGAATACTTTCTGAATGCACTGTATATAAACAAAGTACAGTACTTGTAAAAAATGTGGACACATCTACTAAGCTTTCTTTATTTTTACTATTTTCTACATTTTAGAATAATAGTGAATACATCAAAACTATGAAATAACACATGTGGAATCATATAGTAACCAAAAAAGTGTTAAACAAATCAAAATATATTTTATATTTGAGATTCTTAAAAGTAGCCAACTTTTGCCTTGATGACAACTTTGCACACTCTTGGCATTCTCTCAACCAGATTCTTGAGGTAGTCACCTGGAATGCATTTCAATAAACATGTGTGCCTTCTTAAATGTTAATTTGTGGAGTTTCTAGCCTTCTTAATGCATTTGAGCCAATCAGTTGTGTTGTGACAAGGTAGGGGTGGTATACAGAAGATAGCCCAATTTGGTAAAAGACCAAGTCCATATTATGGCAAGAACAGCTCAAATGATCAAAGACAAACGACAGTCCATCATTACTTTAATACATCAAAGGTCAGTCAATCCAGAATATTTCAAGAACTTTGAAAGTTTCTTCAAGTGCAGTCGCAAAAACCATCAAGCGCTATGATAAAACTGGCTCTCATTAGGACCACCACAGGAAAGGAAGACCAAGAGTTACCTCTGGTGCAGAGAACAAGTTCATTAGAGTTACCAGCCTCAGAAATTGCAGCCCAAATAAATGATTCACAGTGACACATCTCAACATCAACTGTCCAGAGGAGAATGTGTGAATCAGGCTTTCATGATTGAATTGCTGCAAAGAAACATCTGCTAAAGGACACCAATAAGAAGAAGAGACTTTCTTGGGTCAAGAAACACGAGCAATGGACATTAAACCAGTGGAAATCTGTCCTTTGGACTAATGAGTCCAAATTTGAGATTTTTGGTTCCAGCCGCTGTGTCTTTGTGAGACAAAGTGTAGGTGAATGGATGATCTCTGCATGTGTGGTTCCCACTATGAAGCATGGAGGAGGAGGTCTGATGGTGCTTTTCTGGTCACACTGTCAGTGACTTATTTATAATTCATGGCACACTAAACCAGCATGACTACCACAGCATTCTGCAGCGATACGCCATCCCATCTGGTTTGCGCTTAGTGGGACTGTTAGGGGTGTGTATTGGAGGCGAAGTCAGGTGCAGGAGAGCAGAGTGTAGGGAACAGGCGCACTTTTTATTCCGGTCAAAATGACAGCACAAAAATAACATAAAATGTGCCCAAAACACGGAACATAGACAAAAAGTAATGCGCGTAACAATATCCACAATATCAAAATACACGTAACACAAACAATCCTACACAAAGACATGATGGGGAACAGAGGAATAAATACATATGAATTGATTGGGGAATGAAAACCAGGTGTGCAGGGAACAAGACAAAACAAATGGATACATGAAAAATGGAGTGGCGATGGCTAGAAAGCCGGTGACATCGACCGCCGAATGCCGCCCGAACAAGGAGAGGAGCCAACTTCGGCAGAAGTCGTGACAGGGATAATCATTTGTTTTTCAACAGGACAATGACCCAACACACCTCCAGGCTGAGTAAGGGCTATTTGACCACGGAAAGTGATGGAGTGCTGTGTCAGATGACCTGGCCTCCACATTCACCAGACCTCAACCCAACTGAGATGGTTTGGGATGACTTGGACTGCAGAGTGAAGGAAAAGCATCCAACAAGTGGTTAGCATATGTGGGAACTCCTTCAATACTGTTGGAAAAGCATTCCTCATGAAGCTGGTTGAGAGAATTCCTAGAGTGTTTAAAGCTGTCATCAAGGCAAAGGGTGGCTATTTTGAAGAAACATATTTTGATTTGTTTAACACTTTTTTGGTTACTACATGATTCCATATGTGTTATTTCATAGTTTTGATGTTTTCACTAGTATTCTATAATGTAGAAAATAGTAAAAGACAAGAAAAACCCTTGAATGAGTAGGTGTGTCCAAACTTCCGACTGGTACTGTATGTGGACACATCTTCAAATTAGTGGATTTGGCTATTTCAGCCACACTAATTACTGACAGGTGTATAAAATTGAGCACATAGCCATGCAATCTCCATAGACAAACAGTGGCAGTAGAATGGCCCATCTGAAGAACTTCTGCTCTGCTAGAGCTGCCCCGGTCATCTGTAAGTGCTGTTATTGTGAAGTGGAAACTTCTAGGAGCAACAATGACTCAGCCGTGAAGTGGTAAGCCACACAAGCTCACAGAACGGGACCGCCGAGTGCTGAAGCTCATAGCGTGTAAAAATCGACTGACCTCGGTTGCAACACTCACTATCAAGTTCCAAACTGCCTCCGGAAGCAATGTCAGCACAAAAGCTGTTCATCGAGAGATTCATGGGTTTCCATGGCCAAGCAGCCGCACACAAGTCTAAGCTCACCATGTGCAATGCCAAGCGTCGGCTGGAGTGATGTAAAGCTCGTTCCCATTGGACTCTGGAGCAGTTGAAACGCATTTTCTGGAGTGATGAATCACGCTTCACCAACAGATAAATCTGGGTTTGGCGGATGCCAGAAGAACGCTACCTGCCCCAATGCATAATACTAACTGTAAAGTTTGGTGGAGGAGGAATAACGGTCTGGGGCTAGGCCCCTTAGTTCCAGTGTAGGGAAATCTTAACGCTATCAGTTGATCATTGACTAACTGCTGTCAGAGCTCTAATTAGAGATGAGCATAAATGAATGATCTGAGACCTGTCCTGCTGTCTCTGCTCTGCTCTGTTGACATTGCAGGCTGTACAGAGAACCACCCAACAGAAAGCCTCTTTCATCCTGTTGGTATATGTAAAGCTAAAGGAGCAGACTCTAACTGCACTCTGAGGGAGGGAAAGACTTCAACACATCACATGGAAATGCCTTAAAGCATCCTGCTAGCTCAGGGAGATAATGGAGAGCCATGGGGAAGCTTCTCTCTCACACACCATGGGGACTATCTTTAGCTAGCTCCACATAGAGTGCAACACAAGATGAGGCTGATGTATTGTCAAAATTACAATTCCATGGGTAGGCTAACATTGTGTTGTGGTATGGATAGGCAGAGGAGGAAAACATTTGGAACGTTCAACAATTACTTCCATGCTGATTGGCTGATCTTTCCTGGTAATGCAGATCTAGGCCTGGGTTGGACGACACAGCCCCTCATGTCATATAAAAGATGCTCTCTCTTTGTGAGCGTTTTCTGTACTTATTGTGAGTCACTGGGTATGTTTGCAGCATTCCTAAACTTCCTTTTAAGGAAAGAAAAACAATATTATCTAACTTCCTCCTACTCAATTCGAATCACTGCGAAACATCCATTCCTAATGGCTTTCATCGGCTAGATGTTTAAAGGCATGGGACTGAAGTAATATTACTTTAAGGAAGACAACTTAACTAAGTGAACTCCTGCCCCGGACTCTACATGAGTCACCTGCTAATGGCATGTAGGAAGTAGTGAGGATGCAAATTATATAGAGCATTGACTGTTGACATTTCATTGTAAAGCCATTCATCTTTGAAATGTCTGGTATGGCGTAATAGCTTTCTCTTTCCGACGGGTTATGAACAATTACTCCGGGAGTGCAGCTGGCAGGGGAAGTTGAGATGTTAGAGTTTGCTTTTGATATTTAATCTCGGAGTCAGATCATTAATCTTCCTCTTGGTGGAAAGTGGCGTGTGTCTGTGTCTGGTGGAATGGGGAAGGGAGAAAGATAATGAGAGAGAGAATGAGAGAGAGAGAGAGAGAGAGAGAGAGAGAGAGAGAGAGAGAGAGAGAGAGAGAGAGAGAGAGAGAGAGAGAGAGAGAGAGAGAGAGAGAGATGGTTTCTGCTGACTCACAGGATAACCTATCTGGAACAAACTTTTTTTTCTCTCTGGCTGTGCTGTATTGGAACTCTAGAGAGGCTTGTGGGTAATTAGGCCCTGCTTGTTCAGGTGTTTGGCTGGGACACAGGAGGAGCAAGACAATGTTTCACTGTTTCACTGAGCTATGTAGGACAAAGAGAAGTAATAGAGGATGTCATTGAGAGGGAAAGGACAGCAAGGACAGAAAGAGGGAGAAATAGGAAGTGAAATAGTGCTAAAAGTGGCAAACATTCTCCTGAATATACTGTATCTGTGTTACTAGAGAGCTGAGGTATCGCTGAGATGGTGTGCTCATGCCTTTGCATTCATCTGCTCTCCACTTCAAAAGGTTTCAGACACTGAATGTATACCCAAACTGTACTTTGAACATGGCAGGTATTGTGTTGTGGATGGAGGGGGTCTGATTCAAAAGGAGTTTTCCAAGGCAGAGGTTGTATTGTACTGTAAATGTACAATACAATCACCCCTCACAGATCCTAACGCAGGATGGCTCTGTGCCGCTCTGTGATGATAAAGCTTTTTCCAAAGACTTGATCTTTATACAAGACTTGATATTTCCTACATTTTCTGATTTTGAGAAAGGCCGAGGCATTGTGAGTCACTGAGATGGTATTGACATTACTTAAAAACTGCATAGAAAGTTGAATAATAGGGAATGTGAAGATCAAACGGACACACCTCTCTACTGATTATTGTGAATGCCAGCAGTGAAAAGCTGGCATTCGCAATACGGTTTGAAGTTTCTTTCTGATTTCGTGGTAATTAACATGGCAAATTAGGTAGTAAAATCAGACTTATGCTATGGTCTTTACGCTAACTACGGTCACAGCATCACACTGTAGTGAAGTATGTACCTAGAGGCTATACATGATGTAATAACATTCCCTACTCACTCTAGTATGGTTCCAGATCTGTTTGTGCTGTCCTGCCAAATCCAGTGGACCCTGTCAGGCCAAACATCCCATAGGAGTTGGTAAGACAACACAAACAGATCTGGGACCAGGCTAACGTCTCTTATTCTCTTCATCAGAGATGTTGGCTAAGCGCTAACCCCACCTCCAGGCTCTCTCTCAGAGACACTATAATGGATTTACAACCCAGAGCACTAAGCTGTCCCACTCTCCATCTGGCGGCTGTCATTGTCAGGGCTGAGTTTGTGATTCAGGTGATTCAGGGCCTCCATTACATTAAACATCTTTATGGTCTGCCAGTCTGCTTTGCTCTGGTTTTGTGTGTGTGTGTGTGTGTGTATGTTGCTTTCTAGTCGGTCAGAAGTCAATCCCAAGAGATTTTCTGCACCTATATGGTTTACAGACTGGAGTTGGGCTCTCGAGTGGCGCAGCTGTCTAAGGCACTGCATCTCAGTGCTAGAGGTGTCACTACAGACCCTGGTTTGATTCCAGGCTGTATCACAACCCGGCCGTGATTGGGAGTCCCATAGGGTGGCGCATAATTTGCCCAGCGTCGTCCGGGTTAGGGTTTGGCCGGGGTAGGATGTCATTGTAAATAAGAATTTGTTCTTACTTGCCTAGTTAAATAAAGGTTAAAGAAAAACATCTATAATAATATTAACATTTTCAACCCATTCAGTAAACAGCAATGCTTAAATGCATTAGACATGAGTGTAACGGTTATAGTACCTTGGCCCTGCTATACAGTACTCGGATCCCCTGGGTAAATAAAAACAAGAATAGTGATTGTAAGCCTTGACACACTTTACAATGACGGGGGTTGCATTTCAGAGGGTATTAAAGAAAGCCTTGGGCTGTGTGTGTATGTGTGTGTGTGTGTGTGTGTGTGTGTGTGTGTGTGCGTGCGTCCGTGCGTGTCTGTCTGTCTGCTTGCATACCTTCCTGTGTGCATGGCTTTTCTCAGCTTCTTAGCACCACTGTAAATTATACGGTAATTTGGGGTATTATCAACAGTAAAATACACTGAGATGTTTTACTCCAGCATACTGTATATGATGGTGCATTGCGTGGAAATGTTGTGGGCGGGGAAGGAATTGCCGTATTTCGAATGGTACTGTAATTCCACCGCACAGAAAACAGCACCGTACCGTAGCTTTGGAGCGCCAAAAACCTTTTGACCACTAGTGGGTGCATGGTATTGTTGTTTCTGTCTCATTAACATATTTTGAGGCTATATTTGTTGCAGTAAGAATGTTGTACCAATTCAACTTTAATGCCGTTATAGTACATCATCAATTTGTATAAGGGACAGACAGGGGTTGCAGCAAAACTCAAAACTTACATGTTTGAGCATTTTGCAGTGTCCTTTTGTTCTGTAGTTGCTGTCAGTTTGGAAGCCTTTGTTAATAAGGCCTCTAGAAGTGCAAGTGCAAACCAAAAATATTCATTAATATATTGTAATGTGTAAATACTTTACCTAGCAGTCAACTGCTTGCACCAATCCCTTGTAGTTACAGTAAAGTATTGTGAAATACAAACCCCTCCCCTCAATGAATTTCATTCACTCATTCATTCTGATTACGGTATTGTATTGTGTGTCATTACACAGTATTTGCTTTGATACCGTATATTACACTAGGTGTACTGTATTATGAAATACATAATTTTACTTGCCACCGTACGTGCCTGTAAGCTACTGTCAAATTCACAGTAACCACTTTACAGTGAGGGAGGATGGATGTCAGTGTGATGGGCAGAGGCGTGTCAAGCTGTCAGGTAGGCAGCACCCGCGTCAACGTGCCACCACTCTGTCTCAACAATAACACATCGTGTCTCCCCCTCCGATATGGGGAGCAGCCGTGTGTGTCATCAAAATGTATGAGGACATGCGCTCTCTCTCTCTCTCTCTCTCTCTTCTCTCTATATATTTATATATTATATTTCTCATATTTATATATATATATAATATATACAATATAGCTATATCTCATATATAAATATTAGATAATCTATCTCTACTTATACTATATCTCTATCTCTCTATCTATACTATATCATATCTCTATTCTATATCTCAACTCTCATATATCTAATATTGATTCATATAGATCATCTCTATATATCTCTAGTATCATATTCTCTCTTTCGCCTTCTCTCTCTATTTAGCTCATATTCTCTTATATATATATCTATATCTTATATATCTCTTCTCTTCATATCTACTTCATATAGCTCATATATCTATTATAATCTATATATCTTCTCTATATATCTATATCTTTACATCATATCTCTCTATTCTATCTATCTCTCTCTTCTCTATCTATTATCTCTCTATCTCTATATTCTATAATATCTGTATATATCTAATTTCTATCTCTATATCTCTTCTATTCTCATTCTTAGATATCTATCTCTCTCTCTATCATATAATTCTATTAGCTCATCTATATATATCTCTATCTTATATCTCCATCTATCTATCTCTCTATATCTCTATATATTCTATCTCTCTCT